>NW_015542555.1:917842-930343 GCF_001515605.1 Sinocyclocheilus anshuiensis
GCAAATGGCTGCAATATAACAAAGAGTGAAAAATTTAAGGGGGTCTGAATACTTTCCGTACCCACTGTATATATACACATAAATAAACATACTAAAAATGTTTTTGCCAGGCACAAAGATTATAATATGAAATTATAATATGATGATGGTTTAGATCAGGAAATACACTTGTTTGAATATAGAAGCACTAAAAATATCAAACAATAAAATAACCAAAAAAGACAGCTGTGAGCATTATGGACAAGCACAACAAAGACAGATTTTTCTTCAATTAATTGTGGAATCTGCTAAAATGCTATTTGTTTGCAAGGCAGCAAAAGAATATTGTTAAAACAAATTTAGAGAAACCTCAAGCTTTTTTTCTGCATTAAATTTCAGCCTAAAGTTACTCACCAGTTGGCTGATAACTCTATTTGGAACATGACATGCTAGTTTAATTGTAAGAAAGATAGCCTAACCCTGAGTTATGCAAGTGAACTTGTGATCCTTATCAACTCTCTGAAAAAAGAAAAAATGTTTTTATCTCAAACCAAACCCATTAAGATGAAAGAAAAATAATAATAACTATGCTATGATATTTTTGTGACAGTTGCAGTTTTACAGAGAGACTTAGACTAGTTGTACAACTACAGTGTTTGTCACCAATATGCAGGGAATATTTTATTTACTACTTTTTAGTATTATTGTACTCTATTATAGCATAATTAATATTTGAGCTTATATTTTATAATTTAGTTTAAGTTTGAAGATTTAGTAATTTTTTGTACTTTTGACATTTTATTAGTTTTTTTATATTCTATTTTATGATTTACGAATTCATATTTCATTTTAATTATTATTTTTTTTTTTTTACATGTAATTTTATTTTAGTTTTAATTCTGTACTTTAAAACTTACTTCAACTTTTAAGTTTTTCCATCTAACATTTATATTTTATTTCAATTCATGAAAATCATTTTGAATATTTTTTAACAATAACAGCAAGGATTAAAATAATGAAAAATACAGTTGTATAGCCAAAAGAAATATTTATGGCAGGTATTTCCTTGAATGGACTGTATGTAAAGTGGTTCGAGCTGAATTACTTGCAGAAATTTGAGGAAGAAAAGAAGAATAAAAAGAGGAGGAATTTCAATACAGTGCTGCCTCGCACGTACTATAATGAGGAGAATAGGAGGTTGTTGACCTGAGAGAATAAGGCATTGAACACTGGCACAGATCCAGAACAACATTCCAAACCCACATAAAAGCACAGATGCAGTCAGGCATTACCTGATCTACTCTGGAAGAATCCACTGAACACCACAAAGTTATTCACCTGAGAAGAACAAGTGTGACAGGACAAGAAATGAATGAATTACATCATAACAATCAAGTTTTGCAACGGTCATATACACACCTAACTGTTAGAGGAAAACACTATTGTATAAAGTCTGTATTGTGTACAAATACACACGCTCACACGTCATGCACATACTCCATATCAGGATTTACATCCAAGGTATAACATGTTATTATGGTATCTGATGAAGTCGTTTTCATCAAGTACTGTAATCTGGTTTGTTTCAATTACAAACTGGATTACAGGATTTCTGAGAAGAATAACATTGTGTTCTCCTAACCAGGTGTGACGCAATTATCTGTACAGGAATTAAAACCTCACTGGTCCAAAATCTCACTCCACAAACATGCTCTGATTGGCTGAGATTGTTTCGCACCATGCAGTGCTTTCACTTTAAAAGGTGGATCATACCTGAGGCACACTGTTCTTGAGATCATAGTGCTTTTCTAGAAATGACAGGAATTTAGGAGAAGGTCTGTCGTACGCCATCTGTTCAGGCTCCACCCGTTTGTGCTGCTCAATCAGAGAATATGATCAGGACAGGAAAACATGAGTCACAAAATACAAACAGGACTGTTTAGTAGCAAATACAAATGGGTCTTTATACTTTTCTACTGGACATAATAAAAAAAGAATAGCTTACCCAAAGATGAAAATTCTGTCATAGTTTATGCACTCTCATGTTGTTCCCAACCTGTGTCACTTTTACATTTTTTCTTTTTTCACCGGAAATCACAAATATAGATATTTGGTAAAATGTTCATGCTGCTCTTTTCCACACAAGCTTCAAAAACAGCATAAACACAGTCCATACAACTAATGCGCTATATTCTATGTGTATGACAGCTTTGTCTGAGAAATACACCAAAATATATACGATATTCACGTTTTAAATTGAAGTTATTCAATAGAAATCTGAATAAAATGCAAGTATTTTAACAAAAATTTTACTGCGCAAAACGTAGTTTCACTTCTGCAAATTCAACCTTGCCGTGTAGCATTCAGCAAGGTTGAAACGCATAAAACCAATGCTGTTTAGCATTGTTAACGTCAAACCTGGTCTTGAAGGGGCAAGTCTGAATATGTGCACTTGCAAATAAGTTTTAAAAGCTACAATGAAGGGGAAAATGATTTGGGAATAAAGAATTACATTTCAGTTTGTCCTTCAGACTTGGAATAAAGTGAATGAATTATACTGACCTTGTCCTTTTGTGTTTTTGTTGTACGGAAAAGAGCAGCATGAACATTCTTTGAAACATCTCCTTTTGCGTTCCATGCACGCAAAAGGAGATGTTTCAAAGAGCAGCATGAACATTCTTTGAAACATCTCCTTTTGCGTTCCATGCACGCAAAAGGAGATGTTTCAAAGAATGTTCATGCTGCTCTTTGAAACATCTCCTTTTGCGTTCCATGCACGCAAGAAAGTCACATGGTTTGGACTAAAATAAGGGTAAATAAATGACAGGATTTTCCTGCAAACTAAATCAGGCTGCCGACAGACACTCACTTTCAGCATGAAGTCAAAGAGCTCGAGCCCATAGCCATGTCTCTGCAGTGTCTCTGTCACATAGAAATCCAGCACACATAAAGGCTCAGTTTCCAAATGCGCCCCCCGTTGGTCCTGGACGCAATTACAACATACTGTAAATCACTAATGT
Source organism: Sinocyclocheilus anshuiensis (assembly GCF_001515605.1). Taxonomy (NCBI): domain Eukaryota; kingdom Metazoa; phylum Chordata; class Actinopteri; order Cypriniformes; family Cyprinidae; genus Sinocyclocheilus; species Sinocyclocheilus anshuiensis. Next base: position 920,842 of record NW_015542555.1, read on the forward strand.
ATCAAGTTTAAAAAGACTGAATTTACCAACTCAATAATGAGCAAACACTTACAAGTAAAAACAGCTTCTTGTAGCCAACCTTCAGAAATCCAACGATAACACCCCTCCCACTGGTAAAGCAAAAGACAGGAAGAGGGAGTCAAAGACTGTTATTAACAGCAGATGAGGATGTGTTTATATGCAATGGAAATGGAAAAACAGGAAGGAGAGAGGTCAGCTGTATTGACATGTAAATAGATTAAATAGGCTGGGGGAGGGATAGAGAAAGCGAGAGAACCCCTTCTGTTCTCCATCTTTCAGGAGGTAGAGATGGTGTCTGTTGGCCTGGAGCTTTGCAGCACTGGTTATAGGAGCAGGCAGCTGCTGGGCCTGAGGAGATACACACACATGACATGATGACAGGCTGAAACTGACAGTGAATGACATCTGCAAGCTCAAAAAGACAGTCATTATCACCTTAGAGGAGGCTTTGCCCAGCTCATCTATAACTGTGCTGATCTGAAGAAGAGGATCTGGTCTGGACAACAAAAAGCAGGTATGTTAGGAATCTCACACACAGAAAGTAGCATTTATGATTCCAGTTATGCAAGTCATAATGGATGCATACACCTTTACAAAGCATAACTGTTTTGAATTACAAGTTTGAATCATATATAGCTGTGCTGTGCTATACATTTTAACAAGCTTTTCAATAGCTGGCACTGATATCAAGGTGGTAAATGGCTGATATAATGAAATATATACATATAAACCCCATGAGATCTTTGATTCTTTCTTTCTGTGTTAACATATTTCACATCAAAACATTTGGGTGGGACATATCAAATGGCTTGTCCTATTTTTCTAAACAGCCAAGAGGCTGCCATTATATCAGAGTTGTGAATCATGATTTGTTCCAAGGGTAGGTAGAGCAATGGTTCTCCACTAGGGGGCATCTCCCGGGGGGCCCCAGTAAGTAATTATGTTAATATAATCTTTATTAAAATGTTAAAACACACACACACACACACACACACACACACACACACACACAAATAAAAAAATAGGTACAACCTTAAATTGACATTCACATTTTTAAAATTTTATTTAATTTGATTTAGTTTATGCATGAGGTATCAGCTTAGATACGAGGGCCTTTGAATATTGCCTTGAACAAAAGTGAGCCTTCAAGTCCAAAAGGTTGGGAAACACTGTGCTAAAGACCATCTGATTGAATTAGAATAAATATTTTCAACTTTAAATGTACATCTGCTGCAGTGAATTTTGTCAATGTTTAGCAACAAATTAGCATATATAACCTTATAGTTAAAAACGAAGTGTGGAATGTTGAACACTTCATGCACTCAACTGTTGCAGCTTTAATTACGTAGTGAAGGGGTTGGGGGGCTATCAGACTCCGATTATGAATGACAAAATAACCTTATAAAATTCATACACTACATTGCTGAGTGCACAGTGCATAAGTACATAGTATATAAGTGCATAGTGTGTCATTTGGGACGCAGTTAAAGACTAAAAACTGTGGTTATATAAAAATATTTTTGGTGAATTTTAAAATTCATTTAAAATCGTTGTATTTTTTGTAATGTATGATGCAACATACAACAACGTTGGTTATGTATGCTAAAAAAATCCCCACAAATCCCTTCATGCTAATAATGGCTTTTTCTTGCATTGCTCTAAAAATATGGCATTCATTACCTGCTTCCATTAGAAATGTTCCTGCTTTAACAAACTGCTTAAACACATCTTTTCAGTGAAGTTTTTAACCATTATTGTTATTTATATATCATTTATTATTTATTGTTTGATTGTATTTGTAATGCATCGTAGCACTTCAAGTATAAGAAAAGTACATTACAAATAAAATGTATTCTTACAATATTTTATTGTATTATTTTTAGAAAAATTATTTATATTAAATTTAAAAAATACACGCTTATCCATTAAAAACGTATCTATTAGAAAAGCCTTTATTATAATCTATCTCTCTCTCTATCCATTGCATGGTGTGATTTCTTAAGTTTAATTACAGTACATTCTGTTGCTGTCTTACTGAATCAGCACGGTTCAGATTAAACTCATGGCAGATTAAAACAGACTCATGTCAAATTTGTTTTTTTACTCAGGGCCGCATTTGCATCCTCTGACGACAACAGGCTTATCATTATAGGAAAAAGATGACAAAGATGACCTGGACCAAACGCCACATTTAGCCTAATAAAAGAACATCCTAACCCCCCACGGGTAGCAGTATATGCACACTGCACAACTGTGTCAACCACTGTTACAAGACAAAAGCAGTGCATGCTGCAAACAGATTCCACCCATTTCTCCCAGCAGCACACATTAAAGCATACATTACCTCCCATGCGCTCTCCGACCTGCGCTCAAGTTGTTATCCAGCACAGTAATTCTCTCGGGGAAAAGCGCGTTCAGGTCGAAAGGGAAATCCATTGTAAGGACAGAACTGAAATCTTAAGACAATACACTACTAATGCCCTTCTGCAGATTCAGATGCATTTATCACAGCGCCAATCGATTCACTGCATCACCGGCCTGCACTTAAAATACCAGTTCCACATTAGTGCCGCTTCAGTAGTGGGCTGGGTTAAAGGCACAGATGTATAGCGGCGTTATCAGTGCTTCTTCTGTCCTCCCATTGTGTTTGAGTCACTCCCTTCCCTTGCTTGTGCAGCGGGATGATGAGCGCTAGCCAGCCGCAGTACACCGCACACACTCCTGCACGAGTCAAGACGCGCAACACCTGCAACTGTTTGATAGTTTCTTGTTATAGCTCTAAAAATGTAAACAAAAAAATCTTTAGACGGTGGCAGAAATCTGCGGCTTCAGAAGATTTATTTCCGTTTCCTCTTGGCAACGACGCACAACTTTGTGCTGCATAGCAACCAGACATAGCTAGCAGATATATAACCATATCAATACAGCAATATTTAAACACTTATATATATGTTTCGTATTTTTTATATTTGTTTTCCTCCTGCAACCTTTCTTTAACAACATTTAGGTTTAACGCTTAATGATTTATTTTTCAATAATAACATTTCCAGCAATTGCTACTGCGTGCTGTATGACTGTGCTTTTTGATATATTACGTTAATTAATAAACAGTTATTAGTTAAATTAGTATACTTAAATATTTCTGTGGCGTGATAATTGTTTTTTTAACAATACAAATATCCCATCTCTCAGTTCAAATGAAGTCATAAAAACGGCATGCATATTTCTATTTTTATAAACGCATATTTTATAAATAAAGTGTAAAGAAGAAAATAAGGAAAAAAATGTTTAATGTAATATCTGCACAAAAATAAGCTTAGATTTTCATTCAGGCAGATATTTCGCTACCCTGCCTGCAGCATTAGGACCCTGTTAAATATCCTTGCCTGCACGCTGCGCGGTCCTTTCCGTTCTGAGGATGCTACGGTGCTTCAGGTAGCAGTGAGTGTTGTTTACTTTATTCATTATTTTTCAATTATATTATGTACCCTAAAACACAGTTTAGTGCTTTATATTTATATTTGTTTAAAACGCAGACGTGGCCTTGCGTTAACGCTGATTCAAGACCTGCAAAATGACACCGCAGCGCTTCTGGCCTCGCCCTCGCCTTTAGTCCAGAGACCAACATGCTTAATCCAGTATGACTTGATGATATTACGTTAATCGTTTTGCAGATCATATCTACTTGAACTGAACTGATGTTTTGGGAAACCAAATTTCAAAGAATGTGCCGAAGTTGCAGCAATTTTCCAGTAAGTATGAGACCACAGCTTTTTTATTTTCCTTCAGGGGTTTTCAAACTGGGGTCTGGGGACCCCCAGAGGCCGCAAAAACAAACAAAAAAAAGCTTATAAATGTCAGTGGAATGTAAATAAAATGTAGTAAATGCGTTCAATTAAAATAATAAATGAAAATTGATTTAAATAATTACTTTTACAGTACTATAATAGTGAGTAATTCTAAAAATCTGCAAAAAAATGTTTCCACAGTATAAATACAGTCTTTACATATAAATATATAGCTGCCTTTTAAACTTTAGGATGGTAGTCCCTCTGAACCCATTTGTGGTTCTGTGACACTTAAAGATTGAAAACCCCTGTTGTCTGTTATTGCGTGTAATGATGAATCATTAGACTAGAGTCTCTGATTTACTTGTGAAGATTATCACAGTGCACTGAACACATGCTCTACAGCTTATGATTGGTTTGCAGTGGCTTGGATGTCTCTAAATGTCTAATTATCTTTTAACCTTTAGGTTGGATTCCAGCAGAATGGTTAATCGCTACAGTTGATGACTACTGGGTAAGAAGTCGTTTTTTTTTTCTTTGGTCTTTGCAAGTGTGGCCCATGAATAATCTCTAACAAAGTGTTTATTTTCAAGGTTTCCAGCAAAGGGTTTGAAGCCAATATGGACGTTGTCTCCAGCCCATGAAGCTACATAAGGTTGGTGTCCTAACAGCATTTCCGATGTTTTATCAGTGATGTGCAGTGATGATTCAACAGACTAGAGTTTCTGATGACAACATGAAGTTCTTCACATTACTGAGCACAGCTTTTGATTATTATAATGAGTTTTGTTACGAAGAACGTCTAGATAACATTGGATTTTAATTTTTTTAGGTTGACGTGATGCCAGAATTATGTGCCAGTGATGGGCGTATTCCTTTGAATGCACAGACCTGTCACTCTGTAAGTATAGGTCCTGTAAATTTAACTTGGGTTATAATTGGGTGTTAATGATGAATGCGTTGTTCGGTTCCACTGAAACTCAATGAAGTAACTTTCTCGCGGCGCACTGAAACACAGACAGACAACGAATACACTTATTTTCCCCATTTGTACTCTAATACACTTGTTTTCTTTTAAGGACAGAGGTTTATGCCATGGCAGAAGAGTTGTGGTGACCGGTTTGGAGCACAATGTTGAACTGTCAAGCTTTGTAGTATTGTGTATCATAACTTGAACACTTGTTTCACTGTCATTGTATATCATTCCCAGAACAGTTTGAGAAAGTAACTGCTTGTTTTTGATTTCTCAGTTGTTTGTATACTTTTTTTTTTAATTGACACTACTTTTACGTTTAATAAAAATCACTGTTACAGCTCAATATGAAGTTGCTGATTTTTTATGGAAGTAGCAGGTCCACCTTGTAGGCTTATGCCTTAGTCTAATGCAGGGCTGTCCAAACTCTGTCCTGCAGAGTTTAGCTCCAACTTGCCTCAACACACCTGACTGGAAGTTTCTATGCCTAGTAAGAGCTTGATTAGCTGGTTCAGGTGTGTTTCATTAGGGTTGGAGCTAAGCTCTGCAGGACACCGGCCCTCCAGGACCGAGTTTGGACAGCCCTGGTCTAATGTATGTTGTAGGATACTGTCAAACATTAGTGCAAATGCTATCTGAACTATAAAAATATATATATATTTTTGGAGATTAAGAATCAGTTTGTGTAGGCTTGTTTTTTTTTTTTTTTTAAATGTATGGTCTAACGTGACGAAATATTCGTGTACAATGCATCACAAGTAGATCGGATTTTCTGCTGCTAGCAATGGCGAAGGACTTTTATTCTGGAAACCGGTCCACTCAGTTACTCAATGGCTATTATCATATTTGACTTCACTGTACTTGACTCTTGACTCAGTTTAGCTACATGCTTGTTCATTTTTTTGCTACTAGCCTACCCGTTTTGTAGCAAATAAAGAACCACATTTTGGAAATCAACAGCCTTTAGTAGTTACACGGAGGGTCACACATCTCCAGAGCAAAGGTCATTGGGTCAGCGATGACATGATGTAACCGGGTCAGTTCTGTTCTGCGTAGCGACGCCCGATTTGTGACCGAATCGTTCTTTTGAGTCGGATCTTTTCAATCAATCTCGGCTCCGGGAACGGATCGCAAGAGACTGTTTAGCGTATTTCTCTTACTAACTGAAGTAAACGCTGTAGTGTGGTATTTCGAATTCGGTATGGCATATTAGCATACTTTGCCTACTATTTAAAAGCTTTCTGGCTAAACCTGATATCGTTGGCTCAGTGACTCGTTGGCTTGTTCTTCTCTTGTCGCTTTGAATAAAAGCGTTTAAATACTATTACTTGTATTACATTTATATGCTATTCCAGCCAATCACTTTTATACACGTATGATTCGCAACGAAATACTTGTAAAGAACAGCAATATGTTGCTTTATTAAATAAAATACCGCGCCGGGACGTCAGACAGCACGTGAGGCCACGAATCATAACGTAAAAGAATCACTGAGTTGATTGGTTGAATCAGTTTTCATATGAACCGTTTGAAAGAACCGATTCGCGGAAATGAGCCGATCTTCCCTTTGCTAGACACGTAAACCAGCTCGTACTCTACTCAACGACAGTTTTGTTGCGTGAGGTTATCTCCCTCAAAACGCCGTGAGTCTGTTGGACTTGAACTGGACTGTATTTTCGCACTGTGTCGAGCTGTTTATGTGCTGGAACGGTTTAAGTTAAAGCATGTTTGTGCCGGGCGCAAATGAACAGGAATGTGAAGCTGGCTTCGATAAGTGAACTCAAATGTTTTTGCGACTTAAGCATAGAGACTGATGTCTGGGAGATGTAACTGCATGTCCTTACTGCAGTCACATAAAACTAAAGATTTGAGGTCGCAGGTATGTTTGATCCGGTCGCTAGTGTTTCGACATCGACACAGTTTAGCGTTTAAAGTTGTGGAGTCGATCGGCTAGTTCAGACATGCTAACCGACGCCGTTTCGCCTGAAGAAAATGCTTTTAGAGCTCTAAAATAAACGAAACCCCAATGCCACAATAATATTTTTAGTTGTCGTTTGTCATTTTTAATTAAAAATGACATTATCTTCCTGTCATTGAGTGATTTGCACGGGTGTGGCCGTAGGTTGTTTTCTGGTTGATTAGCTCCAATACAAACACGCCTTAATACAGGTCTGTTGAGGTGTCATTGTTTAGATGCCGCCTTCTACTTGTGGCAGTGTAAAACTTTACATGTCGTCTTAAGCGACACTCAACGTTGTTTTTTGACTCTTTAATAGCTATACAATTAGATTAAGAGCTATCTGTGCTTATTATTGCTTTATACTATAGTTATTAATGTGTAATTATCAATTATATTAGCTTTCCCCCACACACTGACACTTTATTAATGTTATAGCATTTTAATTTTCTCCGTTGTGCATTATAAAGTAATAGTGCCGACATGACCACAGTTGTAGGGCGAGTTTGGGGGTGGGTCAGTCCAGCGAATCTGTACTCCTGGGGCAATAAGACCAAACCTGAGGAACCCCCAACAACGGAGATTCAGACCAGAAGCAGATGGGGCTTATGGGGACTTACTGCCTGGGTTTGGAGGGGCGAGAACACCAAAAAGGACCAAAAGACAATCACTGAGGAATTCTGGGAGACCGAGGAGACTATCAAGCCGTTGGAAGTTGAAGAGCTGAGGGCTGATGTTGAGACTGAGAGCGCAGTGTCCCAAAGCTCCTCACGCTGGTGGAGCCGAATGCTTCCATCCAGATACTTTTTCTGGCCCCGGTGGTCGTCGTCCACCGCGCTCCGCCAGCGGAAATGTGCCGGGTGGAGTGAAGGTACGTGGGACAGCGATGAAGTCGATGGGCAATCAGACTATGGGACGCCTCCGCCGTCCCCCACGCCACAGAAATCTGCATTCCAGTTCTTCTCTCGCTCGTGGACGGGGGAAATTGTGCCTGAGCACTACGATATTTGCTTTAATTTCCTCCGCCACCTCTTTGACTTGTTCGTGGTGGGCTTCCTGACCACCGTATCCCCTCCGACCAAATTCATTTTGGATGTGCTGGGGGTGCAGGGGGCCCTGAAGCTGTGGCTCCATGGGATGGCCATGTTTCTGGTGTCGTCTGTTGGGATGGCCGGACTGCTGTGGGTGGTTCAGGAGTACCTGCTGCCGTTTGCGTTGATCTATGGTATCGTGCAAGCGCTGGTCATCTCTGTCAGTGTATGCCAGAGTGAAGCTTCGGCAGAGGGGGATGATGGGAAAGGTGACGGAGAGGTCAAAGAGAGCGAGGAGGAACAGGACAACATATGGGAGCAGAATGAGCCACAGCAGACAGCTGACGAAAGCAAGAAGGGAGTTAAACAAAGGAGCTGAAGTCCTGGGAAAAGTGTATTTTTGGTAAGTAGCTGTTTCTGCCCACAGAACCTGTTTTCTTGTTTTGTTTGTGCAGGTGTCACAAGATGAAGACTTTCATTGTAGAAATCCATCCAACCCATATAGCGATGCACCAAAATAAATTTTTAACCGACACTAAAACTAACGTTTTCATTTAGCTGAAAACTGAAACTGGAAGTACTTAATACTGTTTGAACTTAATTATTAAATTGACTACATTTGAAATCTCAGACTTTGTTTTATATCAAAAGTTACGAAGCACAAAGTTTGTGATTTATTATAATTGTAATTTGTCTTTTTTTATGATTAATAATTAGCCTCCTGCAGTTCCTTTGCAAACCCCAGTTTAGGAAACACTGCTCTAAATGTTCAGATGTGCTATTTTCATCCCATTTACTTGCACCATTGCAGCCACATAGCAATATTCTAAAACCCACGGACACTTAAGAAGTTTCTTAGCAGCCACCCACAACACCATGGAGGTTTGCGCTCATAAATTTTTACAGAATATTCGGGTATGGGTTGCCATTTGATTTTTGGAAGGCCATTCCTCTGGCTCATGATGTTGTTGTTTTTTGTTTTTTACAATCATCCTAACCTTTGCTGTGGGGCCAAATCTTTCACCCAGAGAAAAACAAGTGACATTTTCAGAGCTGTGAAAACCGCTTGTGGTTTTGCGGATCTCTGTTTCTCTGGGATGCATTTTCAGATATTGCCCTCCTCCCCCAGAGTGACTGTTTATGGTGGTGTCAATGATATATTGCCATTGTCTTAATGCAACTTTTTTTTTTTTTGTACACGTGTATGTTTTGCCCTCTTTGGCTTAAAGGGTGTAGTTCATCCAAAAATGAAAATAGTGTCTTCATTTAATCACTTTCATATTGCTTCAGACTTTCTTCCAAAGACTTTACCTTTGAGTTCCAAAGAGAAACTATGAAACCTGTGTTGCCTTTTTCTTCCTTGGAATTGCAATGAATGTGGATGCAAAAGCACATTAAAACAAGCATCATAAAGGTAGTCCATACAACTCATTAGCTATATTGCAAGGATTCTGAAGCAGGGCTGGGGTATATGACTAAAAATATTATCACAATACCTTTTGCCATGTCATACGATATCAATATTTACAGTGGGGGAAATATTTATTTGATCCCCTGCTGATTTTGTAAGTTTGCCCACTTACAAAGAAATGAAGGGTCTGTCATTTTTATGGTAGGTTTATTTTAACGTATAGAGACAAATACCAAAAAATCCAGAAAAAACACAACATTATATAAAGGTTAGAAATTGATTTGCATTTCAGTGAGTGAAATAAGTATTTGATCCCCAAGC
>NW_015542555.1:930432-938402 GCF_001515605.1 Sinocyclocheilus anshuiensis
TGTACCCTTAGCAGAAAAACAGCCCCAAAGCATAATGTTTACACCTCCGTGCTTGACTGTAGAGATGGTGTTCTTGGATCATAGTCAGCATTTCTCTCCCTCCAAACACCGCAAGTCGAGTTAATGCCAAAGAGCAAAATTTTGGTCTCATCTGACCACAGCACTTTCTCCCAAGCATTCTCTGAATCATTTAGATGTTCATTGGCAAACTTGAAACGGGCCTGTACATGTGCCGCCTTGAGCAGGGGGACAGGATTTCAGTCCATTGTGTAGTGTGTTACCAATGGTTTGCTTGGTGACTGTGGTCCCAACTGCCTTAAGATCATTAACAAGCTCCTCCCGTGTAGTTCGGGGCTGATCCCTCACCTTTCTCATGATCATCCTTACCCCATGAGGCAAGATCTTGCACGGAGGTGATGGTTGTTTGTATTTCTTCCTTTTCCGAATAATCGCACCAACAATTGTCTCCTTCTCACCAAGCTTCTTGCTGATGGTCTTGTAGCCCATTCAAGCCTTGTGCAGATCTACAATCTTGTCTCTGACATCCTTTGACAGCTCTTTGGTCTTGCCCATGGTGGTGGGAAAGGAATGGAAGATACAGATTGTGTGGACAGGTGTCTTATACACCTAACGAGCTGACATTAGGAGTAACTTCTTAAAGTGGCAGGACTAATCTGTGTTCCAGATGGGCACATAACCAATCAGTGGGAGCCAGAATTCTTGCTGGTTGGTAGGGGATCAAATACTTATTTCACTCACTGAAATGCAAATCAATTTCTAACGTTTTATATATTGTGTTTTTCTGGATTTTTTTTGGTTGATATTCTGTCTCTATATGTCTAAAATAAACCTACCATAACAATTACAGACCTTTCATTTCTTTGTAAGTGGGCAAACTTATAAAATCAGCAGGGGATCAAATAAACATTTCCCCCACTGTATACTGATATTTACTACTAATGGGGAAGAAAATGCTTTTCACATTTTTGTCAGACCTTGGAAATGAATGTAAATATAACTTGGTTTGTTCACAATTAAACTCCACAGAGTAGAGCTACCTTTTAATTTAGGGCCCCACAAAATCAATTTAGTTTTTTCCTAAATTCTGTTTGGTTTCCATTCAATTTTTCTGGTTTCTGTGTTTTATGATTCTATACAAGTTGGATCATGAAGTGTCAAATTAATAAAACTTTAATGATTTAATCAATCTTTTAAAATGCAAACAAATAAACAATACAACAATTCATTTACAACAAAACATTGCATTTTAATTAGTCAAATAAGATGCTGCACAACAGAACTCTATAAATAAATGAAAAAAAATTGGTTTAATGATATTCCTTAAACATATTACTATTATCAATTTGAGAATTGCATTTTAGTATACAGCAGTGATCTATTTCTATTATAATTTAGTAGTAATATAATTCTGTTAGAAGTTAGGCTGAACTTTTATTGTGATGGTTTGTCATGAAGATCTTTGAGTGTCCAAAGTGTTTTAGTGTGTATTTGGTGTTTCCCTCATACGAAACTGGTGAAGTGGCTCTCCGAGCATCTCTGGCGATGAAGTTCATGTCACGCGTGCTTGAGTTTGTGTAGCAGATGAAACCACAGCACTCATTCACACAGAGAAACACTCAGAACATGCAGACTTATTAGTAACATGGCCGTTGTCACATTTATTTCTGCTGTTAGATTAATCAATATCAAGTAAAGGTGTCCAGCACTTATTATAAACATCAATTTTATTGCAATCTCGATATCATATCATTGATCGCCCTGCCCTATTCTGAAGTTACATGATAACTCTAGTCTCAGTCCCAGATTTGAATCAATATTGACTTAAAACTAGTCTTTCCAGCATAGCTCAACATCAGGGTGAATAAATTATGGCAGACTTTTTATTTTTGGATGAACTCCAACCAAGTAGAACACACAAATATCTGCCTTTTCTCATATTGCAATGATGAACAATTTCTCTGCTTCTGTCACAGGTTGTTGACATGCCGATAGTCCAGTACCAAAATCATTAATTGAGGATTTAACCACTTCAACACCGACCACCAACAACTCCCCATGAGTGATTGACGAGCACCCTAAATGTACCAGCACCTCTTTCTCTCCACCAGTGGAAATGTTTTGCTCACTTTAAAATGTACTTTTAATTTTCCCAAAAACGATTTTGACGTAGCACACCATCAGGAGAAGTGGCCGAGTAAAACACTAGAATCTGCAGCCACAGCGATAAAACAACCATGTTGAACCATGTACAGAACTGAGGAACCAGCAGTGATTGATTGTCAGGGAATTTCACTGAAATACTGTGTGATCCTGAAAGCTGAACCAGTTTTTACTTTTACCTTTATATGGTGATTTAACAGCTTTGCGACTTCACGCTGTGTGTACTGCACATCTGCATGCGTCACTTTATTCATAGCTCATTGTGGCCTCTAACAGCGTCTCTGGATTGTTCATATGTGCAATGTGTCCGCTTCCGTTTAATGGGTTGAGTCGCCCATCCTTAATTCGGTCCATTAGTCCAGTCACAGGCTATCTTGGTGTACTTTTTGAGTGCAATTATAGAGAAACTGGATGCAAATGATTTTTAAACTACCTTTTGCATACAGCAAACCTTATGATGTTCCGTACTTATTTTATTTTCATTCATTGAACACGTTTATAAAAATCTGACTTCCTTATGTTTTGGGTTACGTCATTAAAACCACTGTGTTTGACGTATATTTATGTACGCTTCGTTACAGCATTAACTGCATGTCTTGATTAATTTCAAATGTGTTGTCAGTCTTCATTTCTATTTCAGTTGATTATATCTGTTGTGCCTCACAGTATCTGGTACTTCGGCCCGTTCACAGGGAATTATGGGTAAAGAAATTAGAAGTAATTTTGCACAATTGCGTACTGACAGCTTAATATCCAATGCTTTGTTGCACAAACGTGTCTCTCGCTTGCAAGAATAGCTTTCTCTTCCTGAATGTGTTCCACAGATAGCGTTTTAGCTATGCATGATACTATAGAACAATGAAACATTTGTGAGTGACTTTTCCTTTGTGGTACTGGTTTATAAATTTCGAAGTTGTTCATGTCAGTTATTTAACCATTAATATGTAGCGCTAGAATTGTTGGTTTACTACAACCTTGAGCAATGCAAGAATACATGTAACCTTTGAAGGTTCTTTAAAATGTGTTTTTCCATTACCATAGAAGTGCGGGCCACTGCTGAAACCAGACAGCTGTGAATAGAAATGTCTGCTGTAGAGTGAAATGCATTGCAGCTCAAGGATGGATGTATCTAGGGTGTGAGATCTACATCTACAGTTTTTAAGTGCTGCACACGGAGTCTTTAATAGTCCTTACAGCAAAAATAAACTTTCTTTTCCCATATGTCATGTCTGGAGTATGTTTATATTAGGGCACATGTGGACACAGATTTGATCTGTTATGGATCAGTCTGTCTCAAGTAGTCCAAAAATTGTGACACTTTTTATTTTATTTTGTTTAACCACAGCAGCCATCTTTGTGTCATGGCACTATGAATTTTAATTGTACAGATGTTTACCGAAATCTCGAGACTAACTAAAATTTGCCGTTACGATAGCCACTGTGGTTATTAGGAAAATTAAAAATGGTTGTGCATTCTCCAAAGATGCATTTTATATATCAAGGATCTGGGTTTCACGCTTTCTGACCAATGAATGATCTTCCAGTTGTTAATTTTTGTTTTATATATATAAATATATAATAGTATATTGTAATAGTATATTTTAGAGCAGAGCAGACCATGAAAGAAAAAATTTTCACTATAGAAATTTCCATTATGTTTTAATATTTTATTAATTTCATAATTTTTTACAGGCCTGGAAATTATCGCAATAATTAAGCTTCTTTATATTTCTAATAGTATTATGTTTACTATGTGAAATTATGTGAAGGAGGAGGGATGAGATCAAGATGTGACACTAGCCAGATTTGAATTCACATCATTCAAAAGAGTACCTTAGTTCACATGCATCAACCACTAATCCATTATTTTATAGTATTTATCATTGATTATTTTTAATTAGCTTTCATTTCATTTGTAATTTTTACTAGGTTTTGTTTTAGTCATTTTTATACTAAAAATGATTTTTAGTTCAGTTCCTAATCTTCAAGTTTAAATCTAATAATGATATTTTGTTTTATTTCAAATGTATTTTAATTAAAGAAAATGATTTATACGTTTTAGTAAATAACAATCCACAGCTTTCCACATGACTGGTCTAAAACATTTTACTGAAGCTTCTGAGCTCTTAATAATACATCAACTGAGTCATTATGTAAATGTACATTTCAACAGAATCAGGATGAGAGTCAAACACAATTAGGTTGCCATTAAGCATTTAATAGATATAAACAACATAATTTAACATCTGTTTATTCATGTTAAGTCCACTCTGACCTGTGCTATGTACATACAGGTGCATTCACAGTAAAGGGACGACAGATGCATGTGAATGCTGGGATGCAGATGACTGCAGTGACGGTCCTGATGGGGATCAACTGTAAACTGTATGTGACATCAGTGGAGAGATGATGCTCTGTGCATTTGGTCTTGGCCAGCATTCAGCCATGCACTCTCCCACGCTCTTTATACCACATAAATCCGTTTACAGCTTAAAGCTCGAGTCAAACTGCTACACACCATCCTGACGGCATATGCACTCTCCCAATTTCAGCTGGATTTCATACCAATTTCTGCCAAACAAAAGCAGCCATAGTGCCTAGGACGAGATGAGGCACCTTACATGTCACAGGGTGATCTATATCACACACAAAACATATTCCCTGTATTTTGTATAAGGCATGAGAATGAAAGGAAAAGACACCAAATCTACACATTTTCAGATCAATCCCACTGTTTAAAAGAATATAAACTTTACTCATCCTCAGGCCATCCATCCAAGTATTAGATGAGTTTGTTTCTTCATAGGAAATGTAGCATTACATCACTTGAATGGATCCTCTGCGGTGAATGGGTGCCGTCAGAATGAGAGTCCAAACAGCTGATAAAAACATCACAATAATCCACACCACTCCAGTCCATCAGTGAACATCTTGTGAAGTGAAAAGCTGTACATTTCGAAGAAACAAATCCATCATTAGTCAAGTGTTTTACCTTTAAACTGTCACTTCTGGCCAAAATACTAGTCTATAATCCATAAAATCTCCTTCATCAAAATTCACCAACATATTCATTTATAACTGTTCTTAGCTGTTTTTGCCTGTAAACTGCTTGATCTGTGCATATTTCTCTCCTGATTCAGACAAGATGACTTTCACTGGAGAAAGCAACATTATGGATTATGGCCTCGTATTTTAGCCGTTAGCAGTGGTTTGAAGTTTAAAAAAAAAAGTCTTGATGGATTTGTTTAGTACAAACACTTTACTAGACGTTAATTGATAGTCTGGAGCCGTGTGGGTTACTTGTGGATTATTGTGATGTTTTTAATCAGCTGTTTGGACTCTCACTCTGACGGCACCCATTCACTGCAGAAGATACACTGGTGAGCAAGTGATGTAATGCAACATTTTTCCAAATCTGTTCCCACGAATAAATAAATTCATTAACATCTTGATGGCCTGAGTACATTTTCAGCAAATATTCATATTTGGTTGAACTATTTCTTTAATTTCATAGCTGCGGTTTAATTTCGGTAAAGATCCAGGTGGCGTTCTCAATTCGCATTAGGGATGAAGTACAGCATCACAGATGTTTCTCAGTCCACTTCACTAAGTTATAAACACATCGATGTCTTTGCACGTACATGCCGAGTCTCTGACTAGTCTGATTGTCTGAGGGGAGTCTCGCTACAACTCAATCAAACACTGACGGCTGATGGAGATGATTTAATGCGCCCTTGTGAAAATATCCAAAGGGTTGAGTTCCTGAAACCTGCCATGTTTTAAATTCACTATAGCACACAACACATACTACGCTTGAAGTTCCTCAAGTGACATGAAGAAATACTGCTGCTAGAATTGTGACACCGCAAGGCAAATTATATTTGATAGAAAATTCCTTTTTTTATACTGCATTTAGTCCTTTTAAATCCGTTTGATTCGAACTAGAAGCTATAACCCTGCTGAATCATATTTGAAGGTTTAAATCCATTAAAATGTTGCTTGTGGACACAAAACTGGTAAGATCAAGTGGTTAAACGCAAACAAATAAATATTGATTTTACAAAAGGAATAAAAACCAATGTCCTATGTACAACAAATATCAATTTTCCGCAGCATTCAGATCACAAAAAAGGTTTAGTCTTCTTTGAGTCATTAAACAAATGACTGAGGAGAAAACTAAATCACATTGCTTTGCTCTACAAGCTTTCATTCATCAAAAAGCTTTTGACACCCAGTGATGGTGTGATGTAATCAGATGTGAGTGAGGATGAGGGATTATGAATGTAGTGCCCACGCCGTCCGTTACCCTTCCCTCCAAACCGACTCTCCCACTCGCCTCAACTTCTAGTGAGGGTTCTTTCCCCCAGAGCTAGGGGGCGCTGTGCCTCCTCCACCCTCCCTCTGTCCATGGCCTCTTCTCCCGTGTCCCAGAATGCAGTGCGCGCTTCCGCAGCCTTCCTCGTCATCCCCCTCGCTTTCCGAGGAAGACTCGCCGAACTGTCGAGGCTTCTCATAAACACAGCAACCTGAACATATCAAAGCCATTGTAGAAGAACGTGAAAAACAAATAAGCTGAGGACGTTCTATTTCAAGCAACAAAGCATTCAATAGGCCGCTTTGAGCAGATGCAGGTCATTTAAACCTGATTTTCAAGGTCAGCTATTTAAAATCTGGCCCAGATCTGCCTGTCCTACACTATTTTCAAGTATGAAACCGATTCTCGTTTTATACACATTAAATGACGATCCATAATGGATTCAGATCAAGACTTCACATCAAATCAAAACAAGCCTCACACTTTGAAGACCTCCGGCCCAGATGTTCATTGTCCACCGTGTCACTGGACCACTCCACTTTCTTCTCCGTCTTCCTTTTCCTGAGCTTGATGGTCAGGCTTCTGCCCTCCTGAAAGCACACGAAGTGAATGAAGAATATTAGTGACATTATTAAATATTTTTACAGCTGTGAGTAACCATTGATAGTTATGATGATGACAACATTTATCACATCAACCATTGTTCTGGCTTTGTGTTACTACTGCAAAACCACAATACATTAACATGGGATCTTACTACGAACTGCAACTAAATCTGCTAGACATACACCACAGCAATACCATGCATTCTTTAAATTACTGTAAAATACCATGCATGATGGTATATGAATAAGGTAATCATTTAATATTATGGTATAACCATTTTGTAACAATATTTTATTGGCCAAACATTATGAAGACAATAGTGTTCACAGTAATTGGGATTTTTTTATTACCAAAAAAAAAACAAACAAAAGCAACTTTAAATAAAATAAATGTATAAATAATACACACACACACACACACATACTTGGGTTATCTTTGTGTAATATTAAAATTTGTTCGATGATCTGAATCATTTAAGTGTGACAAACATGCAAAAAAAAAAAGAAATCAGGAAGGGGGCCAACACTTTTTCACACCACTGTATATATATAACAGTGGGTTAACATACTGTTATAGATTTTATTAACAATTTTATTAAGTTATTTAAA
The DNA here is from genome assembly GCF_001515605.1 of Sinocyclocheilus anshuiensis. Classification (NCBI taxonomy): domain Eukaryota; kingdom Metazoa; phylum Chordata; class Actinopteri; order Cypriniformes; family Cyprinidae; genus Sinocyclocheilus; species Sinocyclocheilus anshuiensis. Next base: position 938,143 of record NW_015542555.1, read on the forward strand.
TATTTTTCATTTCCATTTTAGTGTCCTTTCAAGATTTAGTAGTTTTGTTGGTTTTGGCATTTTTATTTATTTAAATGCCTGCACAGTTTTTTTTTTATTATGAATTTATGTTTTAGTTTTTAGTACATCAAGTTAAACGAAAATGTACGTTTAAATGAAAATGAGAAATGTTGCCTTGGCAGCTAGCTGAAATAAGTTTTATAATTTTAGTTAACTTTTATTTTATTTTAAAGGGGTCATATGATGCTTTTTTAAAGATC
>NW_015542555.1:938412-965457 GCF_001515605.1 Sinocyclocheilus anshuiensis
GCTCTCGCTCTCTCGTGCGCTCTCTCTCTCTCCCTCTCTCTCTCTCTCTCACACACGATGCACAAAACTCCGCATTTGAACAGTCAATAGCAAATAATTAAACTAATACCTAAACAGTAGCTGATTCAGAAGCGCCAGATTGTCATAGCAAAGTCAGAATGACCTCCTCTCCTAGGTTCACGAAACGGTCGTCCATAAAATGCATTGCTGTTCTGTTGTAAGTAATCTTAAAGATTCCTAAATGCATCTACTTTCGGAAGGCCAAATAAAGTGCTTTTGCTTTCGCCTAGAAACACACAGCGTCTCCCTGACATGGCTGCTTCAACACTAACTGCGATTACTGAAACCACGCCTTCTTTCTTTGCGTGCACATTTGGGCGGCATTATGCTAATATTTCCACATAGTGAGGTAGATATGTGGGGGCGTGTTAGAACGAGCCGTTTTAGGGGGGTGTGGCAGAGTCTTAACTTTGATAAAGAATATCTCTTTGGTTTTGAGACTTTAGTCTTTGCAACTTCAGGGATCTTATCTATGCACAATCAGCTTGTAACACTCCAAAGAGAAAGGAAAACTGGAAATCGCATCATATGACCCCTTTAAGTAACGAAAATGTTTCTTTTTAACGGTTTTAGTTTTAGTTAACTGTAATAGCCCTAGTACTTTTCTTGCTGTAGGTGTTGAAGAAGTGCCCGTGTTTAAGTGCTGTAAAAAGCTTTCACAATTTTCTATCATTTTAATTTATTTTTACGGCAGTAACAATAACAATTGTAGTAACTAACCTGAAAACTGCCGGTTACCATGGTAAATATATCTATGTGGAGACTTACAGGTGGATTTTTGTTGTGATGTGGGTTAACTTGTGATCATAACACACTGTTAAACCAATCCCAGCTGAACATGTCGCTTACCAAACAGGCCTTACGCTGGTATCTAGTCAGTCTATTAAACTACTCGATATGCTAACCACAAAACGGTCAGTTAATCACAAGAGCCGCTGGTTCACATTTCTTGCATGATTCGGGGTAACTGTGGCTCGTGATGGTGTCTACAGAAAGTAGGGCAGAGTACCTGCTGGGGTGGAGGCGGCGTGCCCGTCTGAACGGTCTCCGTTATCGTCTCACTCGATGTACCTTGTACCTCCGCCATAGCGCTGATCAAACCCCAATAAACCTGCCAGCGGCGCTCGGTCGCCTTCAGTCGACGAGAGTCTGCTCTCCGTTTAAAGGATATTAAATCACGACGGCTGCAGCTCTCGGTTGGCGTGTCAGGATGTCGAGCTGGACGCTATATGAATCTGAGACGAATGCATGAGACGAATTTGCGCCAGTCTAATCACTCCTCGGAAGGACGCTTTTGCGGACGGACCGGTTCCCGAAGTTGACTGCGTTTAAAAAACTAGTGAGCTGACTACCTAGACAGGATTTTGAGACAATATAGTAGTGTTTGGAGTAAGCTCAGCTGAATTGTATATCTAAATATGCCGTTGACTCGAAAAACGCCAAAAAAATATAACAATCTCGGAAAGCGCAACGCACCCTTGATGCTCACCAATGCTGTCTATACAGGCAGCCCGTTAGCTCTTGAGCCGCAGCCGCTGAGTGTTCCTTTAAAAACGTTCCGATGGGAAACAGCGGACGCTACGAGAACTTGCATAACGTGAAGGAAGTATAATCCAGTGAAATTTAACTTTGATTGTTTGCAGCTTTTTGATTTGACACTCATCTGTGTTTTTGATCAAAACATTTTAAGTCGTATGGAATCTTAGACCTAAAAATATTAGTGGGGAAAAATCACTGCCGTATCCGCAATATGTCTGCTCCCTGTGACAGCACACACTGAAGGTACATTCCTTTTATGTGTCACTTAATATGCAGCATTTTTTTTCTGATTAAAAGATTAGATGTGTATACTGTAAAATATGCATGTCATTAAGTTTCAGAACGCATTTATTCACAATATTTTCAAAAACACGAACCTTCATCGACTGCTTTTAAGCATCGCCAAACACATTTGACTGTATTTTATGTACTGTTTTGTTATACTATTGTTCTTAACGATTGCCATATTCATGTTCTATTGCATTTACATGGCACTCCAAGCAGTGTTATTTTAGTATTATTTATATGTTATAATGGTAATTAGTAATATTTAGATTTTTAGATCTTTTTTGTATTAATAGTTTAAATTAAATTTGAGTTAAAGTTAAGTTTTAGTGATTTCATTATGTGCTTCTGTCATTTTCATTTATGTATTTTTATTTCTATATAACGTTTTAGGTTTTATAATTTTAAGTATTTCAACTTAAACGCATTTCAGTTATTTGCCAGGGGAATATTTAAAAGTTTTTTTGTTTTTTTTTTGAAGTTTAAGTCTTTCTTTTATTTATTTACAATTTTTAAGTATTTCTATCTATCTTTTTTTGAAGTGTAAGTTTCATAATAGTTTTAGTTTCAGTTAACAATAACAACACTTACTCCAAGTTAAACAAAAAATACCTTGGTACCATGAAAAAAAAAAAGTAATAAAAAAATGTATTACTAACATTTTCAAATGTGATGCACAAATTAAATAATAATAATAAAAAAGTTGTATTACATTTTGTTTAACAGAACAACAGTTGTTTGTCTTTTCACATTAGTTTCAGTCTGAAAGGCTCCAGATTTCAGGACATGTGGATGGCTGTGCATGTAGCGTCAGCCAGAATCTGGAGCAGAGGTCTTCAGAAGGCCTGGAGCACATGGGGATGCAGACTCTGCTCTCAAAGCTCATCTAGCACACAGCCTTCACATCATCCCAGGACACAAGCGGAGAAAGCCAAACGCAGACAAGCACGGGAGAAGGCCATACTCAGCAGCGTAGGTTATGCAGACTGTACATATCAAAATGGGTACCTAATGTTTCCTTTGGTTTAATCCCATAAAAGTCTTATCATGTCTTTAACCCTTGCAGGATGTTAATGATCCTGGACTTATCTGGTCAGATAAAGAGAAAATAGCATACACTGCTGCACTCGTACCTGGAGAGAAGAAAGGTGACAGAATGTTTTTCCTCTCCCTGTTTTGTCTTGTGTTTCTGTCCATTGATGCGCTGGCGTCTGACTAATGCAGTTATTATAGATGTCTATTGCTATCATCCCATGTCTTCCAAATGTCCTCTCTTTTAGACACCACTCTGCCCTTCCCACAATCCTACAGCCCGGAATATGTGGAGTTTGGCTGGTATCAGTGGTGGGAGAAACAGGGATTCTTCAGTCCTCAGCAGCATGTATGGGAGCAGTTACAGCTTGATATAAGTTGTCTCTACCCTAAAGCAAATAAAGAAATCAATTAATATATAAATACACCGTTGTTCAAAAGTTTGGGGTCGGTAAGATTAAAAAAAAAAGAAATTAATACTTTTATTAAGCAAGGATGCATTCAATTGGTCTAAAGTGAAAGTAAAGACATTTATAATGTTACAAAAGATTTCTATTTTAAATAAATGATGTTCTTTTGAACTTTCTATTCATCAAAGCATCCTGAAAAATTACATATCATAGTTTCCACAAGCATATTAAGCAGCACAACTGTTTTCAACACAAGAAACAAGAAGTTTTTAGTTTTTTTGAACAAGAATTATTTCTTGAGCAGCTAATCAGCATATTATTATGATTTCTGAAGGATCATGTGACACTGAAGACTGGAGTAATGATGCTGAAAATTCAGCTTTGCCATTTCAGGAATAAATTACATTTTACAATACAGTGGCATGCGAAAGTTTGGGAACCCCTTGCAGAATCTGTGAAAATGTGAATAATTTTAACAAAATGGATGAAGATGTCCCAATTTTTCTTATTTTGTTGAAATATCGTTTTTTGTTTTTTTCCATTTAGTACTGCCCTTCGGAAGCAACAGAAGATACTTGCATGTTTCCCGGAAGACAAATTAAGTACAATTGACCTTGATCTTCAAATTCAAAAAGTTTTCACCCCCAGCTCTTAATGCATCGTGGTTCCTTCTGGAGCATCAGTGAAATACAGTGCCACTGTATATTACAAAAGAAGACACTTGTTTTAAATTGCAGTAATATTTCTCTTTATTGTTTTTTTATTATTATTATTAAATACATGCAGTCTTGTTGAGCATAAAAGTCTTACTGACCCCAGTAGTGTAAGTAGATTTTTTCTTTTTCCCTGTTTTTTACCTTCTTCCTCAGAGTAAACAGCCCCATGCGGTTGATAAATATTTCTCCTTCTGTATTCCACCGCTGAATGTGACCGGCACTTTACATCTCGGACATGCGCTAACATATAGAAGATGCTTTGGCTCGCTGGTACCATTTGAATAAACTCTTTGATTATTATTCTCTAACATTACATGTTTCAGCAATATATGTATAAAATATCTCTATAAATGGACTCTTAGTCCAAGATGATATGACCATTTCATCAAATCATTTTTTCAGGCGACGGATGCAGGGCTACAAGGTGCTGTGGCTTCCCGGCTGCGACCATGCTGGGATTGCAACACAGGTATCCCAGCTCGTTATCTCTGTTAAATGGTAAAATAGGATGCTTAGGTGTCCGTTTCTGTTCGGAATGATCTGTGATGTGTCTCTGTGTGTGATAGTCGGTGGTTGAGAGGAAGCTGATGAGGGAGCAGGGGAAGTGCAGACGGGACTACAGTAGAGAGGAGTTTCTCAAACAGGTCTGGAGATGGAAAAATGAGTAAGTCTCTGTCTGTCTTTGCTGTCCTTGTTTTCAGAGCCTTGCAGTTGTATATGCTACTAGTGCAACTGTTATGTTATGTCCATATGGTAACTGTAAGGACTGCTTTCGTTTTTTAATTCAACTCAAGTGTTTGCCTTTCTGTTGTTTTAATGATTTATTTATTTTTTCAGAAAGGGGGATGAGATTTATCATCAGCTGAGAAAACTTGGTGCATCTCTTGACTGGAGCAGAGCCTGTTTTACAATGGATCCGGTAATAAAAAAAAAAGATGTTTTTCTCATGGGCTGTTTGGAATAGCATTCTTCTATGATATTCATACTGTTTCTGCAGTATGCAGTGTGTATACTATGCACAGTATGCATTTTCTCTGTATGAATAGGATGTCTAATTAATGCATCCCACAATGCAATTCACCTCAACCTGACCATCTCTTCTGGAAAAAAAAGGGTTCATTTTTAAAAAGGGTTCTTACTATGAAAATAACACGCTTCACATTCAGTTCATACTGAAGTTTTTTTTTTAAATGCTTTTGGACACATAATTACGTGTTTATTGCATTAAAATGAAAATATATTCAAGTTTATTCAAAATGAATATAAAATGCAGTTAGCTGAAATTTAGAGTGCTTTTTTTGATCCACCTTTTGTACTTGAAATATGTATAAGTATAATGGTAAACTAAAATTAACTGTCATTTGTATTGAAACGTATGTTATGTATTTTTAGATATATTTGTTATTACACAATTGTAATGATGAAGTTGCAATTTAGTGCAAAAAATATTAAAATATATTCACTTTAAATGTAATATTGAATAACACACTACAGTTAGTGCTTTACGTGTGCTCTAGTATGTTAGTCAATAACAATAAGTGTACTTCTTAAAGCATGACAAATTGTTACAATTTAAAATGTACTTCAAAGTAAAACACTTAATTTGACATTATTAAAGTGCACTTTGTTAAGAAACCTAGTCATGGAAGTGTGCCCTCTTTAATCACACTTAAGTGGGCTTTTATTTCAGTAATATTATGATATCTGCAATTACAGTTTTTTTTTTTTAAACATACTTTTAGGATTTGAAGTACACTACAAGTGCACATTCAATAAAATTAAGTACTTTTTTCATAAGGGTTTCCATTATGATAAAAGAACTGGACCTATTATCAACAAAATCTCAAAATTTATTGTCTATATTTTTCTTCACCTCCCTTTGTTTTTGTTTTTTTCCCCCTCTTTTTATCTGTAGGGTTTCAGCAGTGCTGTGACAGAGGCCTTTGTCAGGCTGTGTGACTCTGGGCTCATCTACCGCTCTGAAGGTCTGGTCAACTGGAGCTGTGCATTAGAGTCGGCCATCTCAGACATAGAGGTACATCACTGAGCCGCTCCATGTCTAACAACCTGGCCACAGGCTAACTCATGATTTGACGTGTTCAGGTGGACTCAAAGGAGCTGTCTGGCAGGACTCTTCTGTCTGTTCCCGGTTATCAGCACAAAGTGGAGTTCGGGATCATGCTTACATTTGCTTATCCACTGGAGGGACAGGGTTAGGGGACTTTTCAGTTTGCTCTGTCTCTCGAGATGTTATTTTACCCATTATGTAATAAGGTGTGATTTGTTTTTTAGAAGGAGAGGTTGCAGTTTCAACCACGCGTCCAGAGACGATGCTGGGAGATGTGGCCATTGCTGTTCATCCTGATGACCCTCGATATAAAGTAACGCTACATGGATTGCTTGTAGTCTGCTCTGTGCTTACGATATGACATGACTGTACTTGTGTTTGAATGGGATATTACTGTACTACTCATGTACATTTGATAAATCTAGTATGCAGTAGGCAGTATGTCTACTATGCTAAAGTTACAACCAGAGCTGTAGTTCTAGCACTTTTCTCCACCATGTTCATCTCAGGATCTTCACGGCAAACACTGCAGGCATCCATTCACTGAGCGCTTATTACCCATCGTCACCGACTCTATGGTGGATGTGACATTTGGCACAGGTATGTCATTTATTTGTGCATGATGAATTTTATCTGTTGGAAATAACTGTATCTTTTATTGCAAAAATGTTCAATTACAATTAGTGGACTTTTACACTGCAAGCCAGTGTTCCATTATTTTTCTTTTTGTGAGGCTGTTCATATGAAACTGTGACACTGGTCTAAATTTGTGATCCTATATTTGTATTTTATTAATAAGTAAATGTATTATGTATATTAAATATATAATTTATATAAGTTTAATGAACACTGAGTTAATATATTATTGATGTACAAATTGGACAAAGTTTGACCTGACTGGTCAAAAATCAGTTAAGAATGCAGCCTCACATTTATTAATGTTCAGTGGCGAAATCCAGTCATTGCAAATTGGAATTCATGATCAGGAATTTTGTGTGAGGACAAAATAGGTTTCAGGAGATTTGGCACTGATTTAAAGTTGGTCATGCAAATTTGCAAGTTTAAAGTGATTTCTGTGTGAGCTGTGCTTCATACATCACTGCACTATTGACAATAGGCAGTGAACATTTTTTTGCTTGTGAAATTTGTGACTGCACCTTTAAGTCTCAGCTCCTGACTTTCAACTTTGCCTTCATATGTGCTGTTAAAGTGACACCAGCTCATGACCACACTGACTTCCTGCTCTCTCAGAGACATTCACTCCCTCGCCTCACTGTGATTGGAGGAGATGGGACCATGACCTCAGACTGCGGCCAATGGCTAGAGGTACAGAGATTCTTTACAATTGACCTTTTTAAAGGTGTGACCTCAGTGGGATTATTACAATTATTGCATAACCATTATTACATTATTGATCATGTGATCATTTGGGATGGCAGCAATTATTGTGCACTTGAGGATTTAGATTCATTTTATTATCACTTCACCTTTCACAGTCAAGGTTTAATCTGACCACCATAACCTGTAAAAACGCTTTGGATAAAAGCGCCTGCTAAATGACTAAATGTAAATGTAATTCCCAACTTGTTTAGTGATTGAAAATGATTGTAACCCCTAAAAACATTGACTTGAGACTTTTTCTAATTGTAGCAAAAATACAGTACTTAAGTTAATACTTAAGGCCTGTTTAATAACTATATTAGCATCCACACCAGTGAATAATGATGTTTTGTTTATTATAAGCGCACGCTGCAGTTTTGTCGTCTGTCCCTTTAAATGCTCAAGCTAGCTCTTTAAAGTTGGGTTGATTGGCTGTCATTGTTTTATAGTTCTGATTGGCTGTCATTGTTTTATAGTTCATCAGCTGGAAAAATTGTTCTGAAAGTGATTTTAACGGTTTTATTACTCTGTGTTGTTATGTTATAGCTGTGGTGTGGATTTCCATATTCTCAGAATAAAATTACAATGATTATTAACACTTTAGATTTATAGCTGTAGCTATAGGCCTATAGTTATCGTCCTTGATCTGAACAGGCCTTCAGTTCTCAGCATTGATCTGTATTATTCACATTCAGTTTGAGTGTCAAGAGGCACTGAGAGAAACATTTCTCAGTCTTCTAGCTTGCTGCTTTAATAAAAAAGAAACTGCAGGCATCTAAATGTATATATTACAGGGGTCAGTGAGGTGTAGGATTGTGAAGAGCATCAGAGGGCTCCGAGATGAACATACTGAAGGTCTGTCTCAGTGGAAAGACTTTTATAAAGGTCAAAGCATCTGTACTGTAGGCCTCTAAGTATGCATTAGCAGTATGTATTACCGAAGGTCAGCGAGCTGTAGGAATATCTCAGCATCATGAAACACAGAGAGTATGAAAGGGCTCTCAGATCAACATATCCACATTTAGCCTCCCCACATGGTGAGAAGACTGGTCTAGAAAGTTAAAGCATATATAATATGGTATCCTGGTCTGAGTGTGCAACCCTAAAAACCCAGCATGTTACCAAAATTCAGCCCAAAGATCTAAATATACTTACAGTTTGTTATGTTATGTTATTGTGATATGGTTCAAGAGGGAGGAAGGAAGAAGACAGGGTCAGCGGACTGGGACGCGAGTGTTTATTCAAGTCTCTCAGTAAATACAACAGAACAAGGCGCTCACTGCGCATTCAAACTCTCCGTCAATAACTCAGAATATAGCTCTATATATGCTTTGCTCCAGTAGCCCGGTTTCCCCGAGTGGCTCGCGTTCCCAGTCAGTCTCTCTCTGCCTTCCATGCTCCAGGTGGCCCCTTTTATCCGGTCTCTCCACACCAATTACTGAAACGAGACACAGGTGATTATCATTTGCGCTTGACCTACTTACGCACCGCTCGTCTCCTGCCTCTCTCTCCCGGTGCAGACCTCGTTAAACCACACCCCCCTCGCCACAGTTATGTTATGTTATGTTATGTTATGTTATGTTATGCTATGTTATGCTATGCTATGTTATGTTTTATGTTATGCTATGTTATGCTATGTTATGCTATGCTGTTTTATGTTATGCTATGTTATATGTTATGCTATGCTATGCTATGTTATGTTTTATGTTATGCTATGTTATATGTTATGCTATGTTATATGTTATGCTATGTTTTATGTTATGCTATGTTATATGTTATGCTATGTTATGCTATGCTATGTTATGTTTTATGTTATGCTATGTTATATGTTATGCTATGTTATGCTATGCTATGTTATGTTTTATGTTATGCTATGTTATGCTATGTTATGTGTTTTATGTTATGCTATGTTATATGTTATGCTATGTTATGCTATGCTATGCTATGTTGTGTTTTGCTATGTTATATGTTATGCTATGTTATGCCATGCTATGCTATGTTATGTTTTATGTTATGCTGTTATATGTTATGCTATGCTATGTTATTATGCTATGCTATGTTGCTATGCTATGCTATGTTATGTTATGCTATGTAATATGTTATGCTATGCTATGTTTTATGTTATGCTATGTTATATGTTGTTATGCTATGCTATGCTATGTTATGTTTATGTTATGCTGTTATATGTTATGTTATGCTGTGCTGTGCTATGCTATGCTATGTTATGTTTTATGTTATGTTATGCTATGCTATGCTATGTTATGTTTTATGTTATGCTATGTTATATGTTATGCTATGTTATGCCATGCTATGCTATGTTATGTTTTATGTTATGCTATGTTATGCTATGCTATGCTATGTTGTGTTTTGCTATGTTATATGTTATGCTATGTTATGCCATGCTATGCTATGTTATGTTTTATGTTATGCTATGTTATATGTTATGCTATGCTATGTTTTATGTTATGCTATGTTATATGTTATGTTATACTATGCTATGCTATGCTATTTTATGCTATGTTATGCTATGTTATATGTTGTGCTGTGCTGTGCTATGCTATGCTATGTTATGTTATGTTTTATGTTATGCTATGTTATATGTTATGCTATGCTATGCTATGTTATGCTGTGCTATGTTTTATGTTATGCTATGTTATATGTTATGCTATGCTATGTTATGTTATGCTGTGCTATGTTATATGTTATGCTATGTTATGTTATGCTGTGCTATGTTATGTTTTATGTTATGCTATGTTATATGTTATGTTATGTTATGCTATGTTATGCTGTGCTATATTTTATGTTATGCTATGTTATATGTTATGCTATGCTTTGCTATGCTATGCTATGTTGTGTTTTGCTATGTTATATGTTATGCTGTTATATGTTATGTTGTGTTATGTTATGTTTTATGTTATGCTATGTTATGTTATGTTATGCTGTGCTATGTTATGCTATGTTATGTTTTATGTTATGCTATGTTATGTTATGTTATGTTATGCTATGCTATGTTATGTTTTATGTTATACTATGTTATATGTTATGTTATGCTGTGCTATGTTATGTTTTATGTTATGCTATGTTATATGTTATGTTATGTTATGCTATGTTATGTTTTATGTTATGTTATGCTACGTTATATGTTATGCTATGCTATGCTATGTTTTGTTATGCTGTGCTATGTTTTATGTTATGCTATGTTATATGTTATGTTATGTTATGCTATGTTATGTTTTATGTTATGTTATGCTACGTTATATGTTATGCTATGCTATGCTATGTTTTGTTATGCTGTGCTATGTTTTATGTTATGCTATGTTATATGTTATGCTATGTTATGTTATTCTGTGCTATGCTATGCTATGTTATGTTATGTTATGTTATGCTGTGCTATGTTATGTTTTATGTTATGCTATGTTATATGTTATGTTATGTTATGCTATGCTATGTTATGTTATGTTTTATGTTATACTATGTTATATGCTATGTTATGCTGTGCTATGTTTTATGTTATGCTATGTTATATGTTATGCTATGCTATGCTATGTTATGCTGTGCTATATTTTATGTTATGCTATGTTATATGTTATGCTATGCTTTGCTATGCTGTACTATGTTTTATGTTATGCTATGCTATGCTATGTTATGTTATGCTGTGCTATGTTTTATGTTATGCTATGTTATATGTTATGCTGTGTTATGTTATGTTTTATGGTGCTATGTTTTATGTTATGCTATGTTATATGTTATGTTATGCTATGTTATGTTTTATGTCATGTTATGCTATGTTATATGTTATGCTATGCTATGCTATGTTTTGTTATGCTGTGCTATGTTTTATGTTATGCTATGTTATATATTATGCTATGCTTTGCTATGCTGTACTATGTTTTATGCTATGCTATGTTATGCTATGCTGTGCTATGTTATGTTTTATGTTATGCTGTTATATGTTATGCTATGTTATGTTATGCTATGCTATGCTATGTTATGTTATGTTATGTTATGTAACATATCACAACTGAATGATGATGATAACTCTAGTCTTAAGGTGTCTATATAAGGCATTTATAGAGATCTTCTATATTTAAAGGAATGTTTGTATGGATATTCAGCATGTAATGATTTTGTCTCTTAGGGTGTTAAGCGATTTGATGCCAGGGAATGTGTAATTACTGCGCTGATGGAGAGGAAGCTGTTCAGAGGAAAGAAGGATCATCCCATGTCATTACCAATCTGCAGGTAAAGCGATGTATATCAGACCACAAGCAGTAAACCTTTCCTCATCCTCTTATTTCAAGAAGACTACAGGCTGCTATAATTCACTACATTTTTGAGTACTCAGACACGCCGTTCCCCTCAAACATTTTTGTCATGTTCTTTCAGCTAAAAAATACTAGTAGTCTTCGACCTTTTGTCCTATCTTGATTTTATTCCTCCCACATAGTCGTTCTGGAGATGTCATTGAACCGTTGCTGAAGAAACAGTGGTTTGTGCGCTGTCAGGAAATGGGCAGAAAAGCAGTTCAAGTGAGTGAGCGTGTTTTAAATGTGTGGTTGCATCAGATAGAAATTATGCTGATGTGCTAAACCACACAGTATGTGGGACGGACGCAACTTTTCAACTCTGTCTTTCTCATAATTATAATAAGGCTCATAATAAATCTTATTTATATACTACTTATATCAGTCAAAATGATTTCAGCATTGATAATACTCATAAATGTTTCTTGAGCAGCAGATCAGCATATTAGAATGATTTCTGAAGGATCATGAGACACTGAAGACTGGAGTAATGATGCTGAAAATTCAGCTTTGATCACAGGAATAAATTACATTTAAATTTTATCACAATGAAAAACTGTTGTTTTAAATTGTAAAAAAAAAAAGCACACTATTACTGTTTTACTGTATGTTTGATCAAGTAAATGCAGCCTTGGTGAGCTTAAGAGACTTCTTTCAAAAACATTAATAAAAATCTTAGCAACCCCAAACATTTGAAGGGTATTGCATTATCAAACATGCATGCACATTTACAGAAAATGGTTAAATTAATGTCAGTTTCGTTGACATGCATGTGTGTTATTAACTGTATCTGATACTCCCTCGAGTAACAGCAAATGTGTGGCTCATCAAGCGCTTTACTGGAAAACATATTCCTGTTACTCATCGATGATAGTGGACAAACTGTTAATTAACTCTTGAAATTTCATTATTCTGTTTGTTAGCTCACATATTGACATGCATGTCAATGCTCTGTTTAGGCAGTGGAAGAAGGAGATCTACAGATAATTCCTCACTTTTACACAAAAATGTGGAAGAGCTGGCTGTCCAACATCAGGTTAGCCTTATTATTTATTTTTATTTATGCAAGGCTGTATTTTTCATGATGTAGGGTCATGTACATGTCTTTCTGTTTGTTTGACCAATTCCACACTTATGTTAATAATATTCTTTCCGTTACATGTTTGAATAAGATTTTATGTCATGTATATCTCCATATTGCAGCGATTGGTGTATTTCCAGACAGCTTTGGTGGGGTCATCAGATACCAGCCTATCGAGTGACAGTGGAAAACTCAAAGGACACAGAAGAGGTGTGGCACTTTCATGAAATCTATATTTGTAGCCTTAATGTACCTGCTACAGCATAATGTGTTTATGAATTGAGCCTGATCATATTGGGTGAGGCTTTGACTTTGACTCTTGGCTGTGTCTGGAGCAGGAGCAGTGGGTTTGGGGCAGAAGTGCTGCAGAGGCCCGACAACGTGCCGCTGTGAAGTTTGGAGTGAATCCTGATGCCATCACACTCACACAGGGTGAGAGTTCACATCAATCACACTTCTGTTTCAATGATTAATACTCATAATCTACACTACTGTTCAAATGTTTAGGGTTGGTGGTAATATCCGCTGGAAAGCCACTCTCTCGTGAACACGCGTATGACAGTTAGCGGAAGCTAGAGATTACAGTTTATGACGTTTTAAATATGGATATTTTTCTAACACAAACGCATCGATTCACTTCAGAAAGCCTTTTTTAAACCCCCGGAGCCATGTGGAGCACATTTTAAGATGGATGGGCGCACTTTTTTTGTGCTTCAAAATCTTGACCACCATTCACTGCCATTATAAAGCTTGGAAGAGCCAGGACATTTTTAAATATAACTTCAATTGCATTTGTCTGAAAGAAAAAAGGGTTGGTAAATCATGGAGTAATTTCCATTTTTGAGTGAACTTTCCCTTTAATTCCTGTGATGAAAAGCTGAATTATCAGCATCATTACTCCAGTCTTCGGTTCAGTGCCACATGATCCTTCAGAAATCAGTCTAATATGCTGATTTTCTGCTCAAGAAACATTTATTATTATTAGGGTTTCAAGCGTGTAACGCTGAAACCCTATTGTAAATGTTAGAATGGTCACAGATGAGCGATTTTCACGTAAAACTGATTGTGCAGATCAAACCGTAAGTCGTAGAGACTTGAAACTTGGAGGGATGGTAGTACTCACACCGCCTACAACGTGACCGAGGCTTGCTCCAATCGGCCTGACGGGGGCGCTACAGCGATCGAAAGTACGAAATCGCTCATAACTCCTAAACCATCAGTCGCAGGCTCAAGTGTCTTAGGTCATTGCAATCCTTGGCTCATGCGGGTATTTTTGGGTATTTCGCATTTTTTGAAAAACCTACTTTTCCGAACTAGGAAACTAACTGGCTTTTTACGAACTAGTCCTAGGTTTTTCGCCTGATCGGAACCAAACCAGTGCAGAAAGATTCTCTGGAGAGTGAATATCAATAATTATCAAAAAAAGTTAAACTTTCACTTACCGTTGCGAAGGGACGCCAAAACGTCAAAGGGGGCAGGGCCACATTTAGTAAAATGCCTATAACTCCTGAACAGAATGAGATATTTTTGCCAAACTTGGAACACTTATGTAAGAGCTCAAACTGAGGTCACAGGAAAAAAATCGTGGAGATTGGCCACTCGGTGGCGATATAAGAGAGAAAAAAACATAAAAATGGCTATAACTAGGCAACCATTTTTCCTATCAAGATGAAAATGGCTGTGCACGGTCTTGGTCCAAAGTGCCACAAGTGTCTATGGGGACATTTGCGTATCTCAAAAAAACATGGCCGCCACTGGCCGATGAAGTTTGAGCACCTATTAGACAAGGTTAACGGAGGCCAATCGGAACGAAACTCAGTGGGCCTGTTTGACTCATGGCCCCAAAGGTCTGTGAGAAATTTGAAAGAAATCGGCCACTGGGGGGCGGTATCACTTTTTTTAAGGGCGTAAACAATTGTACATTGCGCGGTTTTCCACACATGCACACAATATTTTACCGTTTGGGAAGCTATAACGAGGTCCTTTAGAAAAGGGGCCTGTCCAAATATACCCAAAAGTCTATAAAGCCTAAACGAAAAACTTCACGAAACCCGGTGAGCACATGCGACAGGTGATTCTAAACAAGCATGCAAAGTTTTAGGGAGATCGGACCACAGCTGGCGCTATAACAGTCATAAACGTTATAAAAAGATCATATTTCTATGGTAAATTGCCTGGATTTGCCAAAAATGTTTTTTAAATCATTGATTTAGGTGGTTACACGCTTGCTAAATAATATGTCATGTCTTTTTCCTTATGTGCTTAAATGCCCAAAGTGCTTGAACCCTGGTAATCGCTGCTTGCAGCTATATTTATTATTATTATCAATGATGTGGAAAACAGTTTTGTTGATTAATACCTTTGTGAAAACTGTGATACTGTACAGTCTTGAAACATTATAAAAGTCTTTACTGTCACTTTTGTTCAATTTAATGCATCCTTGCTGAATAAAATGTCTTTCCACAAAAAAATTGTACTGACTGCAAAATCTTTTAAACAGTAGTGTATAATTTTAAGATATTTTCACATAAAGGTGAATGTTGGCCGGTGACTGTCACCAAAATTACAATAAATGTACCATAAACGCTGTCCATATGACTCATGCTTTATACAGACCTTTGACAGCTTTGTGTGTAAAAATCTTTGTGTGCAGCTAATAATGACTCCTAACAAATATGCACTTATTCAAAATCAAATCACATGAATGAGATTTGAGAGTGTTCAGTGAATAACTACTTAAACGTTGGTTGGTTCTTCACACAAAGCTGTTATATGCTTTCAGAATGTATAGAATATATATACTTTATTGACCCGTTTTAGGGAAATTTGCTTTGGATTTCAAATGACACGGCCAGTAATCAGCATTAGACTCACGTAAACACATCACATAGTTCAACATACAAAAATGAAAATTAATCCAAATATACTTTATTATTATTATTATCAATGTGGAAAACAGTTTTGTTGATTAATACCTTTGTGAAAACTGTGATACTGTACAGTCTTGAAACATTATAAAAGTCTTTACTGTCACTTTTGTTCAATTTAATGCATCCTTGCTGAATAAAATGTCTTTCCACAAAAAAATTGTACTGACTGCAAAATCTTTTAAACAGTAGTGTATAATTTTAAGATATTTTCACATAAAGGTGAATGTTGGCCGGTGACTGTCACCAAAATTACAATAAATGTACCATAAACGCTGTCCATATGACTCATGCTTTATACAGACCTTTGACAGCTTTGTGTGTAAAAATCTTTGTGTGCAGCTAATAATGACTCCTAACAAATATGCACTTATTCAAAATCAAATCACATGAATGAGATTTGAGAGTGTTCAGTGAATAACTACTTAAACGTTGGTTGGTTCTTCACACAAAGCTGTTATATGCTTTCAGAATGTATAGAATATATATACTTTATTGACCCGTTTTAGGGAAATTTGCTTTGGATTTCAAATGACACGGCCAGTAATCAGCATTAGACTCACGTAAACACATCACATAGTTCAACATACAAAAATGAAAATTAATCCAAATATACAACCTACTACATACCAATGTCTCAAAAAGTTAAGAATTCTCTGTTTAATAAAGAAGAAGACGTGAAATATAATAATTTGGGCTGCTCTATGGCACTTTTTGTCATTTTGTCTTAGCCCCTGGTAACTATTTATTATTAATAATAATCAGAAGAAAACAGATTTTAGCAAGTAATGTAGTTCAATAATGCAGGCTGTTCACGGCGTTACAGTGAATTCTGACTTTTTTAAATGTTTGTTTCAGACCCAGATGTGCTTGATACTTGGTTCTCTTCTGGTCTCTTCCCGTTCGCAATGCTCGGCTGGCCTCAGCAGGTTCTTCATTTTTAAAGTCCATTTTTCTTTCAACATCATGAACTCATGAAAGAAACCAGACAAAAAAAATGAAGAAAGTCTAGTGTATTGACATATTGAATGAACTTGCTTTGATCTCACTCTCTATCCTCAAGACAGAAGACTTGAAACAGTTCTACCCCAATTCCGTTCTGGAAACAGGAAGTGACCTCATCTTCTTCTGGGTGGCCAGGATGGTGATGCTAGGCAGAGAGTTGACAGGCCAGCTGCCCTTTAAACAGGTTGGGTCGATGGCTTATTGCTGAGCTCATAACTCTAAATGCCATTTCGTAAGGTTGGCAGGAACTGAAAATTTATATTGCGGTGTGCGTCATATACCAAAAGTATCCAAAATGTCACTGAGAAATGTTACCGTCTGTTTTGCCATCAAAATGTCTCTGTTTGGTCCAGCTCTGACTCTTTTATTGCTCTTTCGTCACTGTGTCAAACAGGTGCTCTTTCACTCAGATAAATATGGGCGGAAGATGAGTAAATCTTTAGGAAACGTCATTGACCCTCTTGATGTCATCTCAGGGGTTTCTTTGGAGGTACAGACACATACGCACTCTCAGCCTTCAGACCTGTTCCAACCAAGTACAAAACATGAAGATACCATGAAATTGATGTGGTTTTGACATATTTAGGGCCTGAGCACCAATGGAACGAGGACCCTCTTGGGTTTTGCTCTGTTTATTTTACTATTGAAACTAGATATTGAGGTGGGGCCAATCAAAGAGTTTGTCTTCATTTTTAATAGCCAATAGCCTTTAGTTTATGCCACAGCAGTGACCATAATTTGCTACTTGATATTGCTAGTCAAATGCAGGTGGTGTTAGTGGGGGGGGCTTTCTCATTCTCACATTTGATTGGACAAAAATCGAAGCGATGAGTCATCAGTATATTTGGTCCATGTTTTAAAGCTAATAGTGGTGAAGCCCAATACATATAGTTATACATATACATTAGAGATCATTTTAATTGATCAGTATTTGTTGATATTGAATATTTAATTGTGCACACTCTATACTTTTACATTTATCTTACATTTGCCGTCATCTTACACAAAGTTAATCTTTACAAATACTTAAATACTTTACTTAATACTTAAATACTTAATACTTTCTTTAAAATCTTTCATATAAATGCAAAGCTAAGAATTGATATAGATTTTCATATTGTATATAAAGTTGTGATTCTTAATTTCATTTGTAGCAAACAAATTTTAGTCTTTAGTTGTTGTTGTTGTTTTTTTTAGAAAAAATAGTATAGAATTTACTATTTTGATATTATATTGAAAATAATTATTGATTTGACATATTCACCAGAATTGAATATTAGTACATTGCTAATTAACACACATGGACTCAAAGCCTCAAAACTCCCATTTAACAGAGAAATCTTTTTACAACAAACTTGTATTAATGATTGGCTTAATAAATCCAGAATCGGATTTTGTGGACTAGTTTTGTTATTATTAACTAAAACTATTAAAAATCATTTTTGTTAATTAAAATAAAGCTGAAATGAAAATAAAATATAAATATTTAATGAAAACATAAAAAGAATTAGAAATGTTGCCTTGGCAACTAATTAAAATAAAATAAGTTTTAAAATGAAGTACTACAATGACTAAAAATAAAATAAAATTAAATGCTAAATAGAAATATGAAAAAAATAAAAATCACAAAATAGCATAATAAAATTACAAAAACTTTAAAATTAAAATAGAAACTGATAGTTTAAAAATAAAATACAATTCAAAATATTAATAAATACTACACAAGTGTATATAAAATAACACTGGAATATATTTGGGGAAAAGGTTAAGTATACACTTCTGTAGTTTGACACCATTAGACTAACATTAGACTTGGCATTAGAGGTTTCAAAACTTTGTCCTTTCTATGCCTGTTCATTTTTTTTTTACTCCATGCCCTTTTTAGTTCCTACGAATACTAAATCCTCAGTATATTAATAAAAGAAATAATTCAGACATATTAATGAATATAACAAGACTTTGTACAGCTGGCGATGAACATCTATCAGTCAGACGTCTTTATCCAGGCCTCAGAGCAGAACTGACTCCACTCGCTCTGAAAGCACAGCCGATCCGTGGTGAAATCTGAATATATGATACGGCTAATCTTCTAATTGCCACTTTGTCACGATGACTTCATCTTCTCGTCAGTCACATTCCGGTTTCATCTCTCTAGAGACTTCAAGGGAAAGTCAGAGAAGGAAACTTGGATCCGAGGGAAAGCGTTGTTGCCATGGAAGCGCAGGTCAGTACGAGATTCGCTTCATTCCAGTGATCCAGTCGTTCCCGAATTAACAAGTTCACCTCATTTCCTGTGTCCTTCCTGCAGAAGAAAGATTTCCCTAAAGGGATTCCTGAGTGCGGGACAGACGCTTTGAGGTTTGCACTCTGCTCTTATAAAGCCCAGGGTAAGTCGCCCTCATTACAGAGTGCCGTAATCAAACCTTACCATCAGCTTTACCCAGAGTTCCTCACTCCCTCTGCTGACGTTTTGTTCGAACCCTGTCTCAGGAGAGGACATCAGCCTGTCTGTGTCTCATGTGCTGAGCTGCAGACACTTCTGTAATAAGATGTGGCAGACAGTGCGCTTCACCCTCGCCACGCTGCATGATGCAAGTTTACCGACGTCATTAGCAGAGGTAGGGCAGCCAATATCTCTTCATTAAATCAATAAAACTACCCAGACGAATGCTGCTCGCTGGGTGATAGCCTACAGTGTGAGAGCTGATCTGCATGATGCCGATATGATTTCATGATCTTCCCCCATAGTTCTGCATCTGAGTTGAAATGAAGTACACACTTCATCTTGTGCTGTATTTTGTCCTGCATTGGCACTATGCTATTTCACGTTCGCTTTTGTTTGGTGTAATGAGACTAAATCATAAAAGAAGGGGAAGAGTGCCAGTGCAAATGACTTGTAGGAGCAAATGGCAGAAAATCAATTTGAAGGGTGAAGTCTCAGTTCTTCGCTGAGATTATTCCCATCAGTTGATAACTGTGTTTGCTCCTTATTTGGCAGCCTGCTTCAAATATTTTTTAAGAGAATATTGAGGAAGGAAAGTAATGGAAAGGCAAGGAAAAGTAAAATGTATATTTTTTAAAATGATAAGTAATTATGTATTTTTAAATATAAAACGTTTTATGAAATAATTCTTTAATTTCAGCAGTTTGCTCTATGCCTTATTTGTTGTGATTTTTTTTTTATGTATACACTGTCATTCAAAGGTTTGGGGTTTAAAGAAATTAATATTTAGCATGGACACATTAAATGGATCAAAAGTGACAGTAAATACATTTATGATGTTACAAAATATTTAGTTTTCAAATAAATGCTGTTCTTTTGAACTTTCTATTCATTAAAGAATCCTAAAAAAACTATCACTGTTTTCACAAAAACAGCACAACATTAATAACAATACTGTTTTTGTTTCTTGAGCAGCAAATCAGCATATTAGAGTGATTTCCGAAGGATTATGTGACACTGAAGACTGGAATAATGATGCTGAAAATTCAGCTTTGCAGTACAGAAATAAATTATATTTTAAAATATATTCAAATGGAAAATCATTATTTTAAACTGTAATATTATTTCACAATATTACTGTTTTTACTGTGATCAAATGTTTAGACAAACTGTATAATAACTATTAGTCACATTGCCCTCTAAACAGAAGCATTGAAAAAACACAAACTAATATTTATTTTATTTATTGCCAGATCTGTGTAAGAAAACTAGCTCAGTTGCCAGTCAAAACTACAGTAATATAAAAAATAGGGCACAATATCTCTAAACAGAAGCATTGAAAAAACACAAACTAATATTTATTTTATTTATTTATTGCCAGATCTGTGTAAGAAAACTAGCTCAGTTGCCAGTCAAAACTACAGTAATATAAAAAATAGGGCACAATATACTGTATAATTTGAAGGAATTTTTCCGTATTTATTTTTTGCAGGTGTTTTACCAGTATTTTGAATTTTACACTTCATTGCGTTTTAGAGTTAACAGAAATGTCCGTAAAATTAATGGATAATGTCATGTGTAATGAGCTGTTATTTTACGGATTTATTTTTTACAGTGTATCCCAAATATCAAAATATGCCTCTCACTCATACCTAAAATACATAGTTTACAGTCTCTGTAATGCGTTATTATACACACTTTTAAGTCTCGTTTCACAAAGAAACTTGCAGAAGCTCAAAGGCTTCCTACCAGTACCACTTCTTCACAAAAATCTCCTCTGTCTAGAACAGTTTTTTTTTTTCCATTGGAAGAATATAAAATGGGTAAAATGTTTCAAATCAAAAATTACAGTCAGATATAATATATGCACTATATCATACCTTAAACCTGTGTGGAAAATGTCAACCTACGAGAACAGTTTAAAAATAGCCCAGTTCAGTGGTTAAAACTGTGGACTTGGCAACCCTGCTCAGAACAGATGTTTGATGGGAGCCATTTGCGTTATTATAAATCTGTGTACCATCAGAATGATTTTGAAACTGATATTTCAAGGTAAAAAAAAACAATGTTGCAGTGTTTAAAGATTATTTATATACAGTACTATTATATTAATACTTTGAATCGGCTTTTTATATTTATATATTTTTTGAGTCAGGAATGTTAAATAAAACATTAAACATTTGTTACTTAAAAAAAAAAATATTTCAGCTTTCCCAAGGAAATATTTATTGTTTTCATTTAGTTTAACAAGATGTACTAAACATAAAAAATAAAAAAAATTTAAAAAAACCCACACACACACACACACACACACACACACACACACACACACACACACACACACACACAATTACTAAATTCTATCATTATAATTAATACAATTAAGTTAAACTAACTAATAAAAACACTTTAATAAAACATTGAATCTACATTAAAAAACCTGTATAGATATATTTAAAAAAGCTAATAAAAAAAAAAGGCAACAACAAAATTATATAAAAAAAAAAATATATAAAAATAAATTCATTTGAACTATTAATAAATATATTATTAATAAATAATGTAAATAGTAGTACCTCAGTGTGTCACGATACACAAGGCAGAGACAGGAGGGAAGAGTGCAAACAAGGTGGTTTATTGACTGAGGCTGGCAACGAAGACAGGGCGGGCGACCTCCAGGGCAGATCAGGGAGCTCCGGGAGCCACGGCGGAGCAGGGGCCTCGGGAGGCCATGGTGGATCCTCCGTGGCCTTGGCTGGCTCGGCCACGGGTATATGGCCCCCCCCACAGTGGTGCTAAAATAGCTCTGTTTTCAGATTACATTTTAGTTTAGGGTTAAGTTATAGTAATTTTGTTGTGCTCTTGTCATTTTTATTAGTTTTAATATATATATATATATATATATTACATTATATATATATATATTAAATAATAATAAATGTTTATCATTTTAAAACATAAATATTTTAAAAATGTAAAATTTTTCTTCTAATGAACATGATTATTTCATATTCCAGAATACAATAAAATACATACAGGGATTCAGGCCTTAGGATTAGAAAAAAAGGCCAAATGCTACAGCAAATGATTGCAGAAGAGTAATTGTGAATAAATAGTGTCATCTTTGCAGGAATGTAATATGAAAGTTGTACAAAGTAACATATACTTCTCAGGAAGTATAATATTTTGTTTCATTGTTATGCAGATGATACACAATTATATCTGCCATTGAAACAAAAACATCCACATTCTATAGCTCCACTTTTGTGTTGCCTTGAGGAAATTAAAGACTGGATGGCAGTATATATATTTATTTATTTTTTTTTTATATTTCTGTTTGGCTAATTTATTTTTATTTCCGTGTTAGTTTTAACCGTTTAATTACTTCAACTTAAAACATTTTTTAATGTTTTTTTTTCTTTTTTTCTCTAAGTTTAGGTTTTAATTTAATACTTCTATTTTAGATTATTTCAGCTTTATTTCAATTAATAAAAACCACTTTTTACTGTTTAATCACTGATACTTTGCGTTTTAATTATTGTTTCGCAACATTTGTGCAACAGACATGAATGATACTTTGAATTGTGCAGCTTGTTAAGGGCTTTGCAATTATTTTCTAAGCAATCCGGCTGGATTTTGCCTACCAGACAATAAAACGTAAAAAAAAAAGTCCATACACATAACCGTCTCGGATCATATCTTCACTGTAAAAACAGGTCTTTCAAAGTTGTAAACAAAACAAACAAAAAAACAGATTATTGGAATATGTTGTTTTTTTAACTCAAAGTATTACTTTCCATTTGCTTTGTAATTAAATTTGAAAGTTACTAACAAAAGTAAAAGTAAAAATTCTACAACAAATGTTTAGCGACTTGGGCAGGTAAGAAACCACCTAGCCCTAACAACCACCCAGAACACCTTAGCAACCACACAGAAGACCCTGGAAACCAATATTTCCTTTTAGTGCAGTTATTACAGTAGCACATCATGTATATAGTAGTTGAAATCTTTCATCATGTGACGTGTAATAGTTGTGTTGTTGTAGTGTGGGCGGTGTGTGCACCGGATCAGGCTGAGACTCTTCTGCACTTCAGATCAGCTGTCTGCACGCTGGGCCAGATCTCAGCGCTTCATCTACACTGTCCAGAGACAGGCTTCACCGACTCTCCTCCTCCACCTAAGGCCAGTGCTGTAGGGGTGGTGGATCACTCCATCTGCTTACATCTCAGCATTCAGGTAATGCAGTGTAAGATTCTCCTTTCTTCAGAAACGATGTGTCTATATATATATATATATATAGACTGCTGATGGCTCTTTCTCTCTCTCCGTCAACTTCAGAATAGTATTAATGCTGACAAACAGAGAGCTCTCCTCTCTCAGCGCAGAGAAAAGCTGGCCTCCAAACTCAAACAAGCCCTCGCTCGCACCCAGACGCCCAACTATGCAGAAAAAGTACCAAATAGAGTCAGACAAGAGACAGAGAATAAGGTGAGCACAGAGGAGAATGGGCAGCTGTACTTCATTAAAACTGTAAATATCATATTTCACCCAAAATTAAATAATATTCGATTGGAAAATATATTTTGAGTGAAGAAAATGAAGCCTATTTTAGGACCATTAAGTTTTTTTTTTTTGCATTGTTACTCTATTTCCTCCCCCAAATTGTGATGCCAAAAAAAAAAAAATAAAAAAAAAAATTTCTTTTTTAATAAATCTGCAAAAATGTCAACAATTCTGTGTTTTTCTGTCAATATGGGGTGCTGTGTGTACATTAATGAAGGGGGTCTGAATACTTTCCGTACCCACTGTATATATATATATATATATGATGAATTCCCCCACTAATGAGAATATATATTGCATTGCACTAATGACAATTTTGAAGAAATGTGTGTTTAATGATGGTGATACAGTATAACAGAGCTAACATGATAACAGTAATTTCACAATGCATTGCGCCCAAAAATAGGCTTCTTTTGTTTTTTGATTGTTATGTGAAATATAAGCTGAACATTTCTTTGTGAGATTCACCCTCCGATCCATGAGAAAGAAATTTGAAAACCAGATTTACATACTAGCGAGTCTCCCATATTTCCATGTTACTCAAAATGCATTAAGCGTGCTTGCATGCCTCATTGCACAATGTTTTCATACGCTGTTGTAAGTCCATTTTCAATAGAAAACCTCATTATTTATTTTGTGTTATTAAAGTTGAACTGCAGATTATCCACATGTACTTGCGTGGATTGAAATGTTTATGAATGCACTGCATATATTCTTCATTCTGTATATCCCATCAGAAAGCTTCATTCTTGTCAATAGAGTGATATATTTCAGCAGCTGAAGGAGCTTGAGTACATTTATTGTGTTCTGAAATAACCAGATTGCTGCTATGGAGCAGGAGCTGAAGAACATCGGGGACCAACTTTCGGCTTTGGAAGAGACACGAGGAAAGAAGTCTAATTGACACACTGATCCAAATATTAATTTCAACCAATAACCACTTTTGGAGAGAAGAGTGAGAAGCAGATTCCCTACTTTAACATCTCTGAAGCAACTGACAGATGACATTTAACTGGAAACCATTAAAGGAAAATGGTGGTAAAACACCTTAGTAAAGAAATACCGCCTTTCCCAGGTGTTCACATTATTTTGATACTGATTTGTGCAGTTTGGTTACATAATTGTTTATTACAGTCCTAATGTTGCTACTTTTTAGAGCAATTACACTATCTCAAGCATTTATGAAATACATTGACGTCTTTATCAAAGACAAGCACGTGCCAAAACAGCACACTTCCATGTGTAAACTGTAGATGTCCTCATTGTTGATTGTGTCATGTTTAGTCTCAGCAGGGAGCTCTTCTTCTTCATTCATATCTTCCCCATCAGCTGCATTCTCATGTAGGTCATACTCTGTGTTGTCCTTAATTTCATGATTCCCTCTAATCTGCCATGTTTGTTTCTTTATCATTGGAGTAATGATAATACTAATGATAACCCTGTTGAAAAAACAGCATATGCTGGTTAGGTATGTTTTGATGCTGGGATGCTGGTTTAAACTGGTCCTTTGCTGGTTTAAGTTGGTCCTTTGCTGGTCCTTTTGCTGGTTTATGCTGGTCATGTGCTGGCAAAGGACCAGCAAAAGGACCAGCATAAACCAGCAAAGGACCAGCTTAGACCAGCAAATGACCAGCTTAAACCAGCAAAGGACCAGTTTAAACCAGCAAAGGACCAGCTTAGACCAGCAAATGACCAGCTTAAACCAGCAAAGGACCAGTTTAAACCAGCAAAGGACCAGCTTAGACCAGCAAATGACCAGCTTAAACCAGCAAAGGACCAGTTTAAACCAGCAAAGGACCAGCTTAGACCAGCAAATGACCAGCTTAAACCAGCAAAGGACCAGTTTAAACCAGCAAAGGACCAGCTTAGACCAGCAAATGACCAGCTTAAACCAGCAAAGGACCAGTTTAAACCAGCAAAGGACCAGCTTAGACCAGCAAATGACCAGCTTAAACCAGCAAAGGACCAGTTTAAACCAGCAAAGGACCAGCTTAGACCAGCAAATGACCAGCTTAAACCAGCAAAGGACCAGTTTAAACCAGCAAAGGACCAGCTTAGACCAGCAAATGACCAGCTTAAACCAGCAAAGGACCAGTTTAAACCAGCAAAGGACCAGCTTAGACCAGCAAATGACCAGCTTAAACCAGCAAAGGACCAGTTTAAACCAGCAAAGGACCAGCTTAGACCAGCAAATGACCAGCTTAAACC
This sequence comes from Sinocyclocheilus anshuiensis, assembly GCF_001515605.1. NCBI lineage: Eukaryota > Metazoa > Chordata > Actinopteri > Cypriniformes > Cyprinidae > Sinocyclocheilus > Sinocyclocheilus anshuiensis. The sequence goes on from NW_015542555.1 coordinate 964,434, forward strand.
AGCAAAGGACCAGTTTAAACCAGCATCCCAGCATCAAAACATACCTAACCAGCATATGCTTGTTTTTTCAACAGGGAAAGGGTCTTCTGAACAGTAAACTGGTTTCTTGTTGTGCTGATGGTGTTTAAATATGAACAAGGCCCAAGAGAGTCACATTGATAATTTAAAGCCGTAAGGAAATGTCTGGAGTAACAGTGAGGAAGTGTTCTTAACCAAAAGTGGGAAATGTACAGGTGGGAACAAACCTGACCAGCAACATGACTGGTGGTTCTCATTTGAAGTAGGGATGTCACAATACCAAAAATGTTGCCGTGCTTATCACAATGTCAATAGTTTATTAATCGTTTACTTAGACTTTCTAAATGATCTTATGAACCACTGACAACTCCTAAATAACGTACATCACAATTTCATTTTCAGTCCTGCGATTTTTTTTCATACAGTTGTACTCCTGAAACGTTGCAGTGTGTACTTAGCATGAAAAATAAAACTTGTATTCAAATTCTGAATACACAAATGCCTTTAGAGGGTAGCTGGCATTTGGCAGATTTGGCTTTTGTCCGATGAATGAAACTTCAGTGAAGGCGTAGCTAGGCTACATTTTTCGCTAGAAACGATCTTGGCGTTAGCACCATTCTTGAGCTTCAGAAAGGCACATAGAAGTTCTTTTCCACACTATACTTTAGTTTGTTTATTTATTTAATGTTAAAAATATCAAATAAGTTGTTAAGGTTTGCTTATAGGGTCAATCTGATCCCTGACTGAGATTTTAAAATACAAGGGTTAATTTATTCTGATTTTATTTATTCATTTGTTTAAATGTTTATATTTAAATTTAACCCTTGGCATGTACTTTAATGATAAACTAATAAAAATATTGAACTGTTTTATTTTTTTTTGGCATTACAGTATTTTGAGAAACGATGAAAGAAGGACGTGCTCAATTGTCATAATAATACACTCTAAAAAATGCTGGGTTAAATACAACCCAGTGCTGGGTAAAATAGGGACAAACCCAGCAATT
>NW_015542555.1:966333-975532 GCF_001515605.1 Sinocyclocheilus anshuiensis
CTGGGTTGTATTTAACCCAGCATTGTTTAGAGTGTAAAATGTTACAATGCAAACAAAAGTCCCCAAAATGGGATAAAATATACATATATTTCTTCATTTGTAATTATTATGACCCTAGCTTTTTTTTCCAGTGTGATTCACTGTTTATGGATTTATTGCAGCTATATCAAGCATTCAGATGGCCATCACCACCTCGCGACGGTTGCTAAGGCATCTTGTTGCTAGGGAAATGGCGAAGGGGAGGGCAGCGCGAAGGGGGCGGGTCCTACTTAATGAGTCAATCCGGAAGTGAGGAATCGCTTTGCCTGTACACAAACAAACACACACACACACACACACACACACACACACACACACACACACACAATTTTACCCAGCACTGGGTTGTATTTAACCCAGCATTGTTTAGAGTGTAAAATGTTACAATGCAAACAAAAGTCCCCAAAATGGGATAAAATATACATATATTTCTTCATTTGTAATTATTATGACCCTAGCTTTTTTTTCCAGTGTGATTCACTGTTTATGGATTTATTGCAGCTATATCAAGCATTCAGATGGCCATCACCACCTCGCGACGGTTGCTAAGGCATCTTGTTGCTAGGGAAATGGCGAAGGGGAGGGCAGCGCGAAGGGGGCGGGTCCTACTTAATGAGTCAATCCGGAAGTGAGGAATCGCTTTGCCTGTACACAAACAAACACACACACACACAGCGCGGTAGCGGCGTCAAAAGAAGCCCTCCGTCAGTGTATAACTGTTAATACAGCCGTTAAAACAAGCGTCCGGAACCGCGCGTCCTCACCTCGCCAGCCGATATCGCTGCAGACTGTACCGGATGTGAAACACAGACACACACACACGGGGAGAGAGAGAGGGAAATGGGCGACAGCTGCAGGAATGGAGAGAACCGAGTATTGACAGCAGCGTTAGATGAAGGCGACCGATGAAGATGAAGATGAAGACGAAGAGTGAAAAGTGAAGCTTTCATTCTGACGGTCTGCATCTCTTCGGTCACGGCCATCTCGCTGTTTAACCCCATCCTGTCCAGAGATGATGAAAGGTGAGGGGGGTAGCGGTCGTGGTTTGCGTTGTGTGGAAGTGTTAGCCACTATTACATTAATAGCAGTTGTGAGTGTGAACGCGAAAGTGTTTGTATTACAAACCAGAGCGCAAATGTGAATGCATCCTTCTCAGTGTGACCCTGGCAGGAGTGTGGCTCCAGGCAGGTTTAGTGCCGTGGATGATCTCTTTCTGTGGGTTATAAGAGAAAGTCCGTCCAGGTGAACGGAACGCGACGCGTTAGCATCATGTTTGGTCAGTTCCGTGTGTTCTGGATCTTCTGCTGGTGTTGTGATGACAGACTAAAGCTGTGGGACTGGTCAAGCATGTACTAGTTAAACCGTGATGCCACGTCGTCTTACCCTATAACTAAAATCACTGCTTTACCGCAGACAAGCACGCGAGGATCCGTCGTGTCTGTTTAAAAAATCATGAGTTGTAGTTACTTTAGTTATACATAATTATTTATAAACTAATATAATGTATAATGTAGTGTAAAATGTTAAATAAATAAAGTTACAGTAATGAGTATAATATATATATTTTTTGTCAGTGAAATAGTATAGGCGCATTTGGAACACATATTCAAGGACCAGAACCAGTGTTTTTATTGCTTTATAAAATGTAGAACTATTAAAAATACATTTTAGTTAATTGAAATAATGCTGGAATAAAGTAAAATAGAAAACTTAAAAAAAAAAGTAGCCTGAACGAAAATGAGAAATGTTGACTTGCTAACTAATTGAAAGATTTCGTTTGAAGTGCTAAAATTATATAAAACTAAACCCCTTTAAAAATAAAACAAAATATAAAAATAGAATAAGCTAGTTAGCAATATTTAAAGAAGGTAATAAAACTGCACATAGCAGAATTACTAAAACTTAAAATGAAAACTGAAAATGTAAAAATAAAAGCTAATTCAAAATAATACTAAAATAACACTGTACACCGGGTAAAAAAATTATGTAGAAAAAAATCCCCTCAGAAATTGCTAAATTTGATAAATAATTACACATTGAATTAAACATGAAGTTTTGAAGTAAAAAGACTGAAGTAGTATTTTCATGTAAAACGCACTTCAATAATCTTTGTTTTATTTACAATGTCGAACAATCATTTTTACACTGTATATTACTTTATAATCATAATAAATGAATATGGGATCTCCTGCATCAGTTTAAGAAGTTTCTGAAATCTGTCGTTTTCGGTGGTTCCTGTTGTTTTTATTTCAGTAACCATAACAGTAGCAAAGCTATAACAATAATTATGCATTTTTGTAGGAAAATGTCATTGTAATTCTTAATTTCAGCCTAACATTTCTAAACAAGTGTTCCTGTATTTAATGTTGAGAACTGTAGAACAACTGAACTTCCATCTTTATAAGGAAGTGACTGAACCTTTCAGGGTGTCACATGTGTTAATGCGAGCAAAGGAGGGTGTTAACAGTACTTTGGAGCGTTAACTGGCAGTGTTGGCTCTTTGCATGGGTATACAGTACTTCCCTCCCCTTTCCTTTCTCCTCCCCTCCCCTTTGGCTCATCTGTTTCTTGCTGATCAGCTCCTTGTGAATATTTGGTGAAGAGACGTGGAAACATAGTCTTCTCTGTGTCCAGGTAATGCTTAACAATACGTCTGAACTGCTCCTTACGATCCACTACCAAACAAGCAACTTTTAGGCGTCTTGTTTCACTTTGTGGTTGATGTGTTCTTCTTGGACTGTGGTCTTGGAACTTCATGATCTCTGGGCATCTCTTGCTTTTTTGTATTTATAATATTTTACTCTATTGTCCATTCAGCATGCTCTTTTTTTATGTTTTACAATCTTTGCATGTACAATCTTGCGTTTTGCTTGTTTAATAAGTCTTGTCTAGTGGACACATTCGATTCCAGGTGTTTTTGATGAAACCGTTTGCTTAGAGCATGTGTGCAGGCACAACTGGGAACTGGTTGTGTTTTTGTGTCTTGTTTATTCCTCAGGAAAAAGCAGGATGAGACGAGTTTCAAACCCATCAAGGCCTAAATGGTTTCTGTCTTGCTGATTGTAGATTTGTGAGTGAATGCTTAGATGTCTAACAGGGTCAAGTGGAGATTAGTTGGTTTCAGGCAGAAGATTACTGAGGTTATTAATGGCACAGCAGACACCTTTCCTGTGCAAAGCACTTTATTAAGTGGCCTTTTGATGTCTCATCGTCACACACTCTCTGGCTGTTTCATAGTGTCGTTTAACCCTTTAGCGCTGATTGTGTATGAAATGGAAATGTGTTTAAGGTTGAATCAGTGTTGACAGTATGGTCTGTACGTATGGTCTGTACAGAATGACGAGTAGTCTTATGACCCCGTATTGACTTTTGTGTGCAGCTCTGTGTCTGTCACAAACAATGAATGGACTTTATTGCAAAGTTAGTTTTTTTTTCTCCACTAGCTAAACAGTAGTTCTGACTAGTGTGAGAAAGGAAAGCAGGTTGTTTTTAGTGGTAGATTTCCTGTGGACAGATTTTGCTTCAGTGCTTTCAGATACAAATGGTCAAGTTTTTTTAACCTTGTTTCTTTAGTTTAGCTTAGAGTAGAAAGTAAAAGCACATGCTACCACTGTTATAGCTGTCATTTTTAGCAGTAGCCATATAAAAAAATAAGTCCTACCCCATGATGTCATGAATAGGGTTGGGAACCGAGAACCGGTTCTTATTAGGGCCTTTCGCACCGCGGGAACCTTTTCATAGTACCAGAACTAATTGTGGAACTACCCATTTTTGGAGTTTTCGCACCGCCGGAATTGGGTGCGATTTTAGTACCGGACTGGCTTTTTCGAGAACCAAATTAGCTCCTACTCTGGAGCAGGGTCTAACCAGCACAACTGGTACTAATCGTGAAGTAAGTAGACATTGATTGGCCAAACGCGTACGAAAACGCCCTCACCCGCCATGATTTAAAACGCCCTGTGACAGTCCTTATTATTATACCACATTATATGGCACTAGAGTTCATCCAAGTTGATTATCTCAGTAACCTTAATTAGAAAAATCTAAGTGTTGTAACGTGTCAACCACAAATTTATGCAGAAGAATCACATGAGACGGCATTAGAGAACAGGGCGATTTGTCTGTCATTGTCATCTCAGCACCAAAATCCCTATGCCTCTTTCACTTTCCTTTGACAAAAAGCACACTCTAAAAAAACATAACAGATCAAAAGATTAGATGATGGACCTGGTCTTACAGGCATTATCCAAAGCCGCAGACATGTGTCCTCATGTTAATGCATAAAACCTTATTATTTACTCTGCACAGGTATCCAGGCTTACTAATACAATTAATATCTATTATTCATGGATCATTAAAAAACAGCTGTCTCATGGATAGGGTTGGGAACCGAACCCTTCTGTTTTTTTAAAAGAACTGGAACCGTGAGCAATTTCTAAGTTTCGGTTCCGAAAACGGTTCTGGTGCGACACGTGACCAAGCGCTGTGATCAGCCTTGTGCCGGCGTTTCCCGCCGCCCCGCCTCTTTAATTACTGAGCACATTGTTTCCCATGACACGCACTCCACAGACGCGCCGCGTCTTTAACTGCCAAACACATAGTTTTCCACGACTGTATGCGCACTCGCGTCTTTGATAACTGTGCTCGTTGTTTCATTCATTTTAAATGTTTAAAAATTTGGAAACCACTCATTGCATCACACCATCTCCTGATTGCATTATTATTTGTAAAATAGGGACTTTATGGAGTGTGTGTATACATGGTTATAAGTATAACAGTTAATATTTCATTAATTTAGGGAAATGAACAAGTGTCTTAGCCCTCAAGGGACTATTTGGCCAACCAGATTATTCCTGCTTGAAAAGCAAAATGTTATTGATAGTGTAAAAAACATCAACTTTGAAGCACATGTGACTGATGGACTAGCATTACTCAACATTACTTACTACCTTCCAGCAACACTACATTCAATGAAGGTAAAATAGTAAAAAAAAATATAATAATAGTTCATTTAAATGGACTGCCTCTTTAATTACTGAGCACATTGCTTCCCATGACGCGCACTCCACAGACGCACCAGCCACGTCTTCAACTGCCGAACACATCGTTTTCCACGAGTGTACGCGCACTCGCGTCTTTGATAACTGTGCTCGTTGTTTCATTCATTTTAAATGTTTAAAAATTTGGAAACCACTCATTGCATCACACCATCTCCTGATTGCATTATTATTTGTAAAATAGGGACTTTATGGAGTGTGTGTATACATGGTTATATGTATAACAGTTAATATTTCATTAATTTAGGGAAATGAACCAGTGTCTTAGCCCTCAAGGGACTATTTGGCCAACCAGCTTATTCCTGCTTGAAAAGCAAAATGTTATTGATAATGTAAAAAACATCAACTTTGAAGCACATGTGATTGATGGACTAGCATTACTCAACATTACTTACTACCTTCCAGCAACACTACATTCAATGAAGGTAAAATAGTAAAAAAAAATATAATAATAGTTCATTTAAATGGAACCGGAACCGGAATCGTTAGGCAAAACTGAAACCGGAAAATTTCTAACGATACCCAACCCTAGTCATGAATGTAGTTGTCGATTAATTGGATGATATCTGGCCACATTGGACTAACATAATTCTGAAATCTGCATACTGCTCAAAATGAAGTTATGAATGAAATCCCGTCTTTTACACGATGATCCATCCTATCAATCACTAACAGGTTTAGTTTAACTATGCTTAGATTTAGAGAAACCAGGGTGTTTAAACTAATATCAGATTAAATAAAAAAGACATTTTTGCCAGTTCCATTGTTAACATTACTTAATATAATATAATGTAATGTAATGTAATAATATTTTAATTGTACTGTAACAACTATAGACTTTAATTTAATAATTTAAGAATTATGTTGTGTAAAATAAATGCTAATATCTGTCATTTTGTGTACATTTCATATGCTATCTAAAAATTGTATTATATCTATGTGCATGTTCACTACTGTTCAGAAATGCTGGGTCATTTTTTTTAAAGTGATACTTTTATTCAGCAAGGATGCATTAATTTGATCAAAAATGACAGCAAAGACATTGTTGCAAAATATGATTATTATCTATTTCAGCTAAATGCTGTTCTATCAAACTTTCATCAAAGAATCCTGAAAAAATCTCAGTTTTCAGCAGCACAAGCATTTTGAACATTGATAATAACAAGAAATATTTGAGCAGCAAATCAGCATATGTGACCCTGGAGCACAAAACCAGTCTTAAGTAGCATCTTAAGTTATATTTGTAGCAATAGCCAACAATACATTGTATGGGTCAAAATTATAGATTTTTATTTTATGCCAAAAATCATTAGAATATTAAGTAAAGATCATGTTCCATGAAGATATTTTGTAAATTTCCTACGTAAATATATCAAAACTTAATTTTTTATTAGTAATATGCATTGTTAAGAACTTAATTTGGACAACTTTAAAAGCGATTTTCTCAATATTTAGATCAATGGAAAGCTTATTTATTCAGCTTTCAGATGATGTATAAATCTAAATTTCTGAAAATTTACCCTTATGACTGGTTTTGTGGTCCAGGGTCACATATGGAGCGTAGCGTCCTGGACCAGATTTTCAAATAGTTGTATCTCGGCCGAATATTGTCCTATCCTTACAAATCATACATCAATGGAAAGCTTATTTGTTCAGCTTGCAGGAGATGTATACATCTCAATTGCTAAAAATTGTCCCTTATGACTGGTTTTGTGGTCCAGGGTCACATATTAGAATGATTTCTGAAGGATCATGTGACACCGAAACATGGAGTAATGATGCTGAAAATTCAGCTTTGCATCTCAAGAATAAATTACATTTTAAAATATATTAAAATATAAAACAGCTATTTTGAATTCTAATAATATTTCAGAATATTACTGATTTTACTGTATTTTTAGTCAAATAAATGCAGCCTTGGTGCACATAAGAGACAAATAAAAATTTAAATTATACCAACCCCAACAATCAGTCATTCTGCTTTTTACATGCTGATGTGAGTACTGTCCAGTAAAAAACCCATAACAGTTGTCCACTAGTAGAAATTACAGTTAGTAATTAAATTATTAGACTCCATGTGACCTTGGCTACTAGAATTTCCTCTCATGGATCAATACTGTCAGTCTGTCTGTCTTTCTCAATGTCAGCAGCAGCGTGGGATGTTTGCTGTTACACAACGTTTGCACTAACGCCACTAAATGCTGGAGTCCACCTGGATAATGTTGTTTTTCTTGCGCAATTAGTGCCTGCATAATTCTCCCTATCCTTCATGAGTGCCGTGGGTTTTGTGTCTAAGGAAAAAGTGCTTACCCAAAGAATATTTATGACCTCGTAAATCCACACAGGAACCACTGGGCAATGCCACGTTTCTGTTTTAGGGAGGATGGATGTTCAGTTCTGCCGGACTGTCAGCGCGCTAAGACTCTTCTTTTGTCAGTGACAGACTTCTGTTCATTGGCCACACCACATGGTAACATAAAACCACACTTGGCACTATAGTGCAACTGACATCATGAGACCGAATCTTTCTGAATTTCACTCTTGGGAATTGTAGGCCTCTTTTAGAAGGAAATTCCTGTCTGGTATACAAACTATGTTGGTCTGGCCCACTTAGAAAAAATAGGCTGGCTCTTGTTAGAAGCCTGCCCCTGCCGTCCAAAGACATGTGGGGTCATGAAACGCATCAGCTAATTGGGATCCAGAACTGATATCTTAGCTGTGATTTTTGGTTCAGCTCATCCACCTGTTAAAAAAAAATAAAATCATCATTGACTCTCACGGTAATTACGGAGTACTCTTTTGCAATGATGGCGCATGGCGGTCTGATCAAACTGTCAGTTTTAATTACTCTGGAGTGCCCTCAGCCTGCCAAGAGCTGGGTTTGCATAGTTTTCAAAGCACGCTGGGAAGTTTGTACTTCCTAAAGCCCTCCTGTGGAGTGGGGTGAATGAAATACTCTAATTTGTGTTCGAGATGAAGGCAGCTGTAGTACAGATGAAATATAGGCGAGGCCGTTGGTGAATAAAAGATTTAAGGGCAATCATACTGCGATAAACGTCTTTACATAGTCCAATATTTCCCATCCAAACTACTATGACGAGATGTGAATGTAAAGACAAGACATGCAGTGATAAATGTAGTTGGAGCCGTCGCAAGAGATTGTGGGTGACTTGTGGGTAACTGGCTGCAATGGGTGATTCATCATAACTGCAGTCAGCAGTTTAAGACAAACTCTCGACTTCTGTTCAGATGACAGAAATGCTTGCTTATACGTTACTTACATTGTTGTCACTTCTCTTGTTGTGTACTGTACTCCACTGGTAATGGACCTTAGACAGGGTTAACACTGACACTGTAAAGCCTAACGTATGAAATAATAGTGAAAAAATATGAATTTTAATATAGAAAATACATAATTGTTATAATTTTAGAATTACTAATAAATATAATTTGAAAGAAACACATTTTAAGAAAATGTACATATTTTCAAAGCAGTCTGTCTTTTGAACCTTTTGACAAAAGGGATTTTGTATAGCATGTTTGATGTTTTTTTTTGTTTGGTCATTTATTAGTTCTAAAAAACATGTAATGTATTTTTCATTGCATTTACAATCTTTTAAACATTTATATTGATTTATTAATTTGAACATTTTAAGTTTGTTAAATTTGGTAGTTTCAGTCATAACAATAAATCAGAAATATGTATAAATATTTATTTTATAAATAATATAAACATATATTACACATTTAATAATAACAACCCTCTACATTGCGAGTAAATCACTCGCATATGCGACTAAATCTTACTCTGGGCGACTAAATGATGTCTAATATTAGCCACTGGCTAATAAATTCTCAGATTTTACTCGCCAGTGTGAGTTGGAGGCTAAGTGTAAGTTTAGCTCAGATATATTTTCACTCGCCGAACACTCTGACTGAGCGCTTCAGAGTTTCACTCTCCGTCAAGCGATCTGTGCTGTTTTTCAGTTCAACTGAATAGATGTGTAACGCACCTGTATTTAACGTACCGTAAACTCTAGTGTGAAGGCGCACGACTCGCCGTCGCTTTGTTTCACACACGCAGAGAGAGAGAGAGAGAGAGA
>NW_015542555.1:975620-975986 GCF_001515605.1 Sinocyclocheilus anshuiensis
CGTCAATCTCGTTGTCTGGTGCTCACCTATTATCGTCCCTGTTTTGATTTCAGCAAATCAGTTCGAGCGAACGCACACAACCTGATTAATATTCATGAATCCAGTAGCTCGTTAATCCTTGGTGCATTTTATATTGTTCTTATTAGTAGAATTCGTATCATTCTTATCTAATCAGTATTTTTGTTAGTTTTTCCCCAATATTTTTTTTTTTTTTTTTACAGAAACACTGAATGACCAAAAAAAGCACCACCACCAGTCCGAAGTTCAGTTAAAATGACAAATATGCATTCATAAATGGTTATCAAGTTTTAATTCTAATGACTAAAGTTCTATCATTAACCCTTTAACGCGTACGATCACACCGGT
>NW_015542555.1:976253-999632 GCF_001515605.1 Sinocyclocheilus anshuiensis
GCACTGAATGGCCAAAAAAAGCACCACCACCAGTCCGAAGTTCAGTTAAAATGATTAATATGCATTCATAAATGGCTATCAAGTTTTAATTATAATTACAAAAGTTATATCATTAAATAATATTGATTATCATATTATAATGCTTGACTGACTGATGTTAAGAGTGTACTTTCAGATATTTATAAAACTGTGCCATTTTACAAACAAATATATATTTTACAAACAAATATATATATATCAGTCTGGCGAGTAAACAAAAAAATTTACTAGCCAATGGCGATTCAATTGTCAAGGTGTTCGTAGAGGGCTGAATAATATAATTAAAAGGAAAATATAATGACAAGAACATTATTGGGAAGTGAAGTGAGATTTTAATCATGGAAAACATGCAAATAAGTAAATATACCCTAGTATTTATTTATTTTTTTCAATGTTTTATTTTACGTGCTATTTCCCATTTGATATACAAATTTTCAACACCATTTTTGTATAAATAATGTATGAAGTGTTATTTTAGCCATTACTTTATTAAAATCAGTAAATATTACTTGGCAAAAAGGCATGTGCATCATGAGGTGGACATTTTTGAAATGGAAAAAAAATCATATTCTGTTCTTTACCTCACTCTTGTCTGTAATTAATAATTTGTCATTTTATCTTTATCTCTAAATTTATATCTTTCTTTTCTCCGATTTCTAGCATTTTCCTCACTGCGGTCCCTTGTGTGGTGTCACTGGACCATGGTTCGCAAGAAAGGATCTCTTATTTTGTGTGGAGCATTTCTATTTGTTGCCTGGAATGCCTTACTCCTCCTCTTCTTATGGGGGAGGCCTCCCATTGGCCGACTTGGTGAGGGAGGCGGAGCTGAACCAGGGGCTGGAGAGGAGTGGGGAGGCGGAAAAGCAAAAGTGGGTGGAGCTAAGGGATTGGCCGGCAAAGTGATCAGATTGGCCGAAGAAGTAGAATCAGAACTGGAGACTCAGAAGAAGCTTCTCAAACAGATACAGAGTCACAGGGAACTATGGGAACAGCGGAAAGAACTGGGAAAGAGGGAATCCGAAGACACAAAAGATGAAAATAATGTCGAGGAGCCTAAAAAACCTCAGCAGATTCCTGCAGTACCTATAAGTCATAAAATTGTAGATGATACAAAAATTATTACAGAAAAACATGAAGTTCTAATGGTTACGCCACCTCGGCTGATCATGAAAGAGCAGGAACAGGAAAAAGAGGACAAGAAAATTACAGAAAATGAAGAAGGCCGTACTAAGCCAAGCCCTCAAATCATTATCCCAATTCTCGTCATTGCCTGTGACAGAGTAACAGTGAAGAGAAGTTTGGATAAACTGATACAGTACCGCCCTTCTGCTGAGCTTTACCCAATCATTGTCAGCCAGGACTGTGGTCATGCAGATACGGCAAGGGTGATTGGCTCCTATGGCAGTCAGATAACCCACATTAGCCAACCGGATCTCGCGGACATTCCAGTGCGACCCGATCACAGGAAGTTCCAGGGTTACTACAAGATCGCCAGGCACTACCGTTGGGCCCTAAACCAAGTGTTCAACGTCTTTGCTTACTCCACAGTGGTCATTGTGGAGGATGACCTGGAGGTAAGGTCATGAACATGTTTTCATTATGAGTGGTATTCACTGTCGTCATATTCGTCCTGCATTTGAGCTTCATTATAGGTTAACCAGGTCCACATATGGTGGTTGCTCAGTAGGGCACGGCTCGGCTCAATTTGCGTTTCCACTGCAGTTCAGTACCGCTTTAGAGTGGGCGGGATTATTCACATGTCGTTATAGTTGCGCCGCCTCTGTTGCTGCGACTCCTGAAAAACGTTTTCATTCCGCGTCGCCCCATCAAGCTCTCGCTGGATCCGCCCCTCTGCTATCAACGAGAGGAACGTATGTACTTCCTCCACGAAACAGCCATTTTTTGGTTGTTAAAAAAAAGGTGCGCTCGTTCAAAACAGTTGCGTTCGATCCGTCGCTGGCTGTGCTGATTTAAGTCTAGCGTTTCTGTTGTGTCTCTGTTAGTGCTGTGTTCGATACATCGATACGACGATGTATCGTCACAGAGATTTAACGATACGAGTATCGATACAGCTGGCCCAGTATCGATATTGTGGCACGTGTGCAGCAGTGGACCGCGCTTAATTTGAATACAAGAACAACGTTTAAAACGGAGTAGAAAAGTGCAAGGTTTCTAAAAAATAATGAATAGAGCATAATATATAGGCTACAACAAGGTTTAATAAAAAAGTACCAGGTACTGTACCCAGTGGAAAAAACCCCAAAAGTTAACCGTACTGTGCCGTACCATGCAGTGGAAAAGCGGTAATTGTGAGAGTGCCATATCTCAAAGGAAGCCACATTTGTCCTCTTTTATAATTCATAGAGAGGAATTTTGATAAGAGCTTGTCTCTCGCTCAGAGGGATTATTTTCATTTGAACATTTCTGAACCTTTCCTTTGAAATTCTCACAGGTGAACTGATTACAAAGTCGAATATGCACCAAAAAACCCATTAATAGGACAGCGGTAAAGCTTCAGTCTTCTTGTTGTGAGTTCTCTAAAGAAAGGGATCAAGGTCCTTGTTTAACTTTGCTATTCAGGCAAACATGTTTTTTGCATACTCATTACTATGTTCTGTGATGGATTTGATGGCTGTCGTTGCAGTGCTATAAAGGTGATTTAAAGTTTTTTGTTTAAACAAACCTCTGGTGTGCTCAAGAGGAAATAGAGTTACCTTCAAATGTATGAGTCATTGACAAGTAACAGTGTCCATGAACACGTCATAGACAAATCTTTTCAAAATCTAATTGAAAACAAGCTCTTAGAAGTCAGCTCCTTGTATATGTCAGTTTTAAATGGTTTTGAAATTTTTTTTAAATTGTATTTAATTTGTAAAAATTTATTTGAATGATTGTGGAGTGAAAAGTAATCATATATTCTAGGGATGTGCATCTCATGACTCAGGCCGATACGATACGCATCTCGATGCATAGCCAACGATACGATACATTAAAGATATATATGAAGCAGCTACCGATGCGATGTGATACGATTCACCCCTGTTACGATGCAGTGCGATCTGATTTCGATTCGATTCAACACAGTGCAATTCGATGCAATATGATGCAATGGAGAAAATATGATAACTTTTAATGCCTCGAGGCCCGTTCATAAAACAAGTTAACCAAATAAGCCAGGCTTATTTCAGTTAGTCTGACTCATTGTCAAATGATTTGGTTCCATAAAGCAAATTTAACATAGGCCTAGATCAAGCTTAGTCACTGTGGCAACTTATGCTGGGAAACTGACCTGGTTTAAAGCAGGCTAACTGTCAGGCTAAGCTAAGCTCCTCTACTAACCAACAGGAACACAATGATATTACCACTGTCTCGCATACTATTATTTGACTTTTTTTTTTTTTTTACAGTTTCTAGCCATGCAGCCTTTCTCTCTGGTTTTAGTACATCTGTACCTTTTGTAGTTTGCAGAACAAATAGCAGAACATTAGAACATTAAAATCTAAAATTGGTCTTTAAAGCATTAAAATAACTAAATTAAAAGTTAAAATCACTTAATTAAAAATGAAAATAAATAATAAAAGAAAATGACTACATGTTAACTGCTATAAGAAACACACATTAACTCATTTGAGCTTAGTAATTAGTACTGAACTAGCTTACATTTGATTTACCCATTACAATAGTCCATTTACAGTTACTGCTATCATAAAAATACACTTATATGTAGATTTACAATTCTACAAAAGACACATTTAATGTCCAACAACAAATATTTGAGCAGAATGCATATATTTTTTTAGCAAAATGAATATTGTACTCGGAATTATTGCGCTCCTATTCGATTGCGCTCCATCTGTTTAGCGCTCGTTGCTCTCGCGTGCCTCGCCCACTCCTGACAGCAAAATGGATATGTTTGCATGACTTTTTACAACATACAGATGAAAAATATACCTGTGACATGTCAGTTATGCACTGAGGAAAACACAACGTCTCAAATGCATTAAACAGTACAGATATATTCGCTGTTTGCGATGGTGGATCGATTTGATCCATGATCGACATTAAGAGCTGCTTAAAAATAAACGTGCACAAATTAGTGAGATTGTGTGAACTTAATTTGTCATTTATAATCTTCCCATCCCTAATATATTCCTTACACCTGGAATATATGTGAGTGTATACGTTAGGTATTGTTAGAAGGTTTTTAAATATTTTTATATTTTCTTCCCCACATATCCTGAATTGATATCATAAATGTCATGCCACATGACATTTTACAACCTGAACTAACCTTGTCATGACATAAAAAGGTCACATTTTTTTATATTTTAAAAGACTCATCAGGGGTCCTTTCCTTTTACATCATTTTCTTTTTTATTATTCTGCATGCTGGTTGCACCAGATTTGTAGATTGCACCACATGACTTTGATTTGGCATATATATATATATATATATATATACTACTTGTGTTTTTTCTTCCAAGAATGTGATCCTTTCAGGAAAAACTTGAAAAATGTCATGGTTTGTCACAAAATTTCATAGCTTTGAAAGCACCACTTTAAAAAAAAATAAAATATATAAATCTGTAAAACAGGGGTGTCCAAACTCAGTCCTGGAAGGGCCAGTTTAGCTCTAACCTGCCTCAACACACCTGCCTGGAAATTTCTAATAATAATCCTTGATTAGCTTGCTCAGGTGTGTTTCATTGGGGTTGGAGCTGAGCTCTGCAGAACAGTGGCCAACCAGGAGCAAGACTGGACACCCCTGTTCTAAAACTTTCTAGATAAGGGGTGCCAGGGGACTGGTCCAGTTCCTGGAGATCACCATCATGCAAAGTTCAGCTCCAACCCTGATTAAACAGCTAATTAATCTCTTAAGTAGCATTTGATAATTACAGGCATCTGGGTTGCAGCAGGGCTGGAAGTCTGAAGTCTGCAGGTAGGTAGATCTCCAGGAACAGGATTGGACATCCCTGGGTATTTTGAGTAATCATAAATAAGCTCATTAGTCTATCTCAGGGGTGTCCAGTCCTGCTACTGGAGGGTCACTGTCCTGTAGAGTTTAACACCAACCCCAATTAAACACACCTGAACCAGCTAATCAGGCTCTTGCTAGGCATTTTGGACACTTCCAAGCAGGTGTTCTGAGGCAAGGTGAAGTTAAACGCTGCAGAACACAGGCCCTCCAGTTTGGACACCCCTGGTCTATCTAGTCTATTTAGTATAGTTGGTTGTTGGGTTACTAGTCAACCATCTTTACCCATCTCTGGTCTTTGCTGAGGCTAATATTTAAGAGTAATTGTGAAAATAATGTTCTTTAGTGGCAGTTCGGTGTATTGATTCTGCTAACCATTGTTATCCAGGTTTGCTCCCTCAGTTTAGCACATTTAGTTGGTCAGTGGATTAACTGTGATGGTAACATTGGTTAAGCTCTACTGAGCATCACAGTTAAGCAGAGATTCCCTAAGGCTCAAACACACATTCTTTTTCTGTACATCGTTATAAAACAGCCAGCTGGCTTAACAAATGTTCACCTAACCATCTTTGAACACATCTAGACCTTCAAGACTTTTTTGTCCAGAAATAGTTTCTTGTTAATACTCGTTTGTTCTTTATGTCTTTAAACCGCTTTTGTTTAATCTTGTAGATGGCCCCTGACTTTTTCGAGTATTTCCGTGCACTCTACCCCATCTTGCGATCGGATCCGACTCTGTGGTGCATTTCCACCTGGAACGATAACGGACGGGATGGGTTGGTCGACCCGGGCAAGGCGGACCTCCTTTACCGGACAGATTTCTTTCCCGGCCTCGGTTGGATGCTTTTGAAGGAAGTCTGGGCAGAGCTGGAGCCCAAGTGGCCCAAGGCATTCTGGGACGACTGGATGCGGCACCCAGAGCAGCGTAAGGACCGCTCATGCATTCGTCCCGAGATCTCGAGGACTATAACGTTCGGCCGGAAAGGCGTCAGTTTGGGTCAATTTTTCGACCAGTATCTGCGCTACATAAAACTCAATACTGAATTCGTGCCTTTCACTAATCTGGACTTGTCCTACTTGGTCAGGGAGAAGTACGATGAAACCTTTGAAAAGGAAGTGTATAGCGTCCCCTTGGTGAAGGTGGAGGAACTACATCAAGGTGGAAGCCTGAAAGGCTCCGGGCCGTTTCGAGTTCAGTACTCTAGCAGAGACAGCTTTAAAGTGCTGGCCCGCAACTTGGGAGTTATGGATGACTTGAAGTCAGGGGTTCCCCGTGCCGGTTACAGGGGCGTAGTCAGCTTTATTTCCCGCGGACGAAGAATTTATCTGGCTCCCCCTGAGGGCTGGACTAAATATGACACCAGCTGGAGCTGAGGAGAATGAGCTTTGGACCACAATAGACCAGAAAGAGAATATCACAACTATTATCACAAGTACAGGAGGAGAGAAACGCCCTCTCAAACCAAAGAAAACAGAGGCAGGGTGTGAAAGGTTGAGGAAAGGTTAATGCCAAGATGCGAGTATAAAATAACTGCTGTTTTGTTATGGAGGAACACCCAGGAATGCTGGGAACAGCACAAAAGTTGGTGCATCGTATTTGCGCAGCAATCATGCAACAAGCTTCCCTCAGAGAAAACAGAGTTACGCTGCAAACAGCTTCTATGCAGAATCGCTCATTCTGACATGGAGAAAAATTATCTGATTGTTTATTTTTCTGACCTTTATGTTGATTTCACATCAGTCCAAAAGGCATATAAGAGGTTTTATATTTTATCATACCACAGTGTCTTTTGGGTGAATCTCACGATAACACTCAAAGGAAGAAATTATATTTGCATATATGCAGAAAAACTGACCATTTTTTTTGTGACATTTTCATTGCAAACTCATTTTTTCATTAAATTATCTTTGTAAGGAATCTGACAATTTTACTTTTTTTTTGTTGTAATTTTAATTATTCTCAGTGATGATTTTAATTATAACAGGAATTACCGGATAATTAATATATATTATTACTGTAATAATATTATATATATAATTAATATTAGTTTGTTATTATGTGCTTAATTTTAATACATTTTTTGCTTAAAAATGTGTTCTGGACCAGTGAGATTCAGCCTTTTAAAGACCAATCTGAGTGTTAAAAGCCTTTTTGCCAAGTTTTATGGGTCCCTGACATCATTATAAATGAAGATTGTGTATAATTGTTGTCTAATTTGATCGATGCTTTCATATAAAAGCGCAGACTCGTTCATTTGACTTTTATGTAGCACCGTTGAATCTATGAAGTTCAAGCTTGTTGCCAGAAATTATTCAAGGCTTGTGTAACTGACATACCAAAACTCTGGACAGCATCTCGTTTGTGCCATTCTGTTGAAGTACTGTACTTGAACCTGTTTTTGTTTTAACTGCTCTTCCTGGACCGGGAGAGCTCTCATTGCTTTTTAAAGATGTCGTAGGTTTGTTGCAAAACCAGTGGTGATAGAAATCGCTTTACATGTTCTTACGGATGAAATTAATGGATTTCAGTAGGCCAGAGGAAACATTTTAATTAAATGTACTGTATCTAAATGTTTGGGAGAGAAATTATCTGATATCAATGCATATGCAGTGTGAAG
The DNA here is from genome assembly GCF_001515605.1 of Sinocyclocheilus anshuiensis. Classification (NCBI taxonomy): domain Eukaryota; kingdom Metazoa; phylum Chordata; class Actinopteri; order Cypriniformes; family Cyprinidae; genus Sinocyclocheilus; species Sinocyclocheilus anshuiensis. The sequence continues at coordinate 983,886 of NW_015542555.1, forward strand.
AAGTGTGAAACCACTGCCTGACATATTTATAACTTTAATACATTGAGAATAAAACAGACTATTTTGATATTTGGCAATATATGCTGTTTTTGTCAGTCTTTTTTGTCCATTTAAACAACCATTTGGGAATAATCTTTCATTTGTTTAGGTGTCAAATGTTTAATTTTCTCTTTTAAAGTCACTAATTTTGAGGTTTGTAAACATGTTCTTTCTGTGTCATGTTAGTTGTTAAAGCTGAAATCCTATCTGGTGACTTCCTTCCAGGCATCATTTGTCCAAACCCCCAACATCAGCACTGATCCAGGCACCATTGTGACACCTTTGACGTCTCTGTCGCTCCAGATTTCCTTTCTCACTCCTCTTGTGTCCTGTTGACTTCCTGTCTCATGGCTCTCTGTGGTTGACTTAACGACATTCTTTTCCTGTTCTTGTACAACCACCAGCAACTTTCGAAAAGCCACTGGATGTGTGTTACTGATTAGATGAATTGGACATTCATTTTGTGTTTCTTTAGCCATTAATCAGATTCATTTTTCTGGGAATTGGGCAGCGGTGAATCATACTAGAACATCTCATTCTAGCATGATTGATTAAATGGTTGATCATATCAGGGAAATTAGTAGCTGAAATTAAGTGGTTCAGAATGTATCTACCGTGCTTTCATGACTTTTTAAAAAGAGCTAATTTGATAGACCTCTTTCAAGCCCCTTTTCCACCATGCTTTTTGCACTTCTACAGAAAACCAGTTCGAATAAGCAGCTGGTCTCAAACTGTTGTTGCTTTCAAAACAACAATAGCTCAGTCTGGCAAGATTTATGCAAACAAAACTAGGTCGTCTTATTATGCTGAAACAAAGCTGTCTATACTAGAAACACCCGATGCAGTGATGAGTTCAGTTGATGGATGCCCAACTCCAATGTGCGTTAAGTTGCACATATAAAATAAGACGTATCATATTAGTGAATTGATCGCTATGAACTTTAAGAACATATACAAGTTATCTTTTGGCTCTGAAAGGTAGTTGTAAAGGCTTGTTCACACCGAGGACGATAACTATAAAGATAGAGTTCTAAAAATTGTTCTCGATATTAAAGAATAGCAGAGTCCACACCACAGCTATAACGATAAAGGCGTTATCGTTGGAATCAGAACGATTTTTTTCCAGCTGATGAACCTTAAAAACATTGACACCCAATCAAAATCAATCTTGCTATAATGAGCTCGAGAATTTAAATTGGCAGATGAGCGTGCAGTGCTTAGAATAAACAGATATCGTCCGCTGATGTGGATGCTAATATAGTTATCTTTATAGTTATCGTTCTTGGTGTGAATGGGCCTTAAGCCTGCTCAAAATTCAATGTAGAGATGCATAAAAACCAGACTAAATTATTCCTGCTCTGACGCACATCACCCATTAGTATCAATATACGGTTGAAATAGTAGTGTAAATGCATTCATGCCATCTCAGAGCAGCATTATAGAGTCCGTATAAATGCCACTTCAGAAGCACTTCTGTGACACCTTTGCAGTGTAAATGACTTCTGAAGGTCTGAATTCATTAAGTCATAGGGGTCCTTCATTTTCTGTGTTCCGCTCGGTCTCGTGCACAGTTGGTGAGATCTAGTGAACCGTTCTTTTCAGTGCACAGCGTAATGTTTGTCATCAGTGCAGTCCGCAAAACTGGGGACATGGGAAGTTCACTTTTGGATTTAGACTGTTTAGGTACCAGCCAAAAGTCTTGCGAGCCACTCTGAAATCTTACAAACAAAAGTGTGAAAACACAGTGTGTAAATTAAACAAACATACTTTATTTGGTTTTAACAAGCATTAAGTAGTTTAAACAATTTGTCTGGCAGCTGAACATACACTGAACACATTTCGTTCATACCTACTTCACTGGTAACAAGCATTCAGCATATACTGCTAATATATTGAATAACTTTCAAACAATTTAACATCAATGCAATCAACTGTATGGTCCATTTTAATCCAATGATGAAAACGCCTCCTCTCACAACAGAAAACAAAAATTATGCCTCTGCATTATAAATAACCAAAATAACCACAAGCAAATTATTTTGTATTGGGAGGAAAAATAGTAACATTGAAAATAATGCATTTTTTTATTGTCAACAAGCAAAATCAAACTGAACTACTGAGGAGGTATTAGGAAATCCACTACATTATAGAATAACACTGCGATATGAGCTGTTTATTCACTAACACCATAACAGTCTACGTGACAGACAAACTCTCTGTTGCTACCAGTTGCTACAATGCCATGCATCCTCCGAAGAAACTGCTGCCTTTTGTGTTCTGTCGTCTTTATCGTGTTTGTTCAACTAGGAGAAAGATACACAAGGAGACAATTACATAAGTGCACAAATTCAGATAACATAAGAACTGTTTTGACTTATTTCCTCAAAACATTGACTAAATATGGACAATTTCGACATTTTCTATTAACAAAACCCCAAAATGAGATTTCTATTATTATTTGGTCTGCTGCATACTAATGTTTTATTCACTTTCCCATTCACTTTCTTTTTATGGAAAAGAGCAACATAGACATTCTTCAAAATATCTTATTTTGTGTTCCTCAGGAAAAAAAAGGCAGTTGAACAGGATTCTGAAATAACTGTGAATAAATGAGCACATTTACTTTTTTGTGAATTATCCCTTTTGGAAAACCGGCTGTAACGACTGAATAGTAACACTCACTGTATGAAGAGATGTCAATCTCCTCTGGAAGTTCGCTGATGTTCACCTCAAACCTGTCCTGAACATCGTTCAAAGTGCGGGCGTCAGTCTCATCTGACACAAAGGTGATGGCCAGACCTTTCGTTCCAAACCTACCGGCCCTCGCAACCTGAAGGAATGAGAAAAGTTAAAGCTGTTCAGATGGATCCTTTTACACTCTGGAACTTGGCTTTTTTGACATTAATTATTATTTCCACATAAACTAAACCAACCCTGTGCAGGTATGTGTCTGAATCTTCAGGCATGTCGTAGTTGAAGGCGATGTTGACTCTTTCGATGTCCATACCTCGGCCAAACAGGTTTGTGGCCACCAGGATCCGTCTCTGGAAATCCTTGAACTGCTGATATCGAGCTAATCTGAGATAATAATAGGAGTCTCAAATGTGATATGAGCACCTAAAAAAATCCTACAATCATAACTGTAACATTCAAGTTTTTTACCTTTCGTCTTGAGGCATTGCTCTATGAATGGCAATGGCAGGGAAATTTTGCTCCACCAGCAACTGAGCCAGAGCAATACAACGCTGCACGGACTTCACAAAGATCACCACCTGCAATACTAAACAGCTGTAACACTGCACCAGCCAGCTGTCTTCATTCAAATGAAACATCAATCCCAATGACCGCTTCAAACCAAGTGCAAAAATTCTCCCACTGAATTCGCTTTTTTTCCATAGCTTATGTCAATCTTTTGGATTGCTTGGCAAAATCTCCAGAAACCAACAATCCAAATAAAGGTTTGGGTTAAATAAATATATGAAAATTCAGCTTTGCATTACAGGAATAAATGACATTTTCAAATATGTTCAATTAGAAACCAGCTATTTTAAACTGTAATAATATTTCACAATATTACTGTTTTTACTGTATTTTTGATCAAACAATTCAATAAGAGAATTATTTCAAAAACATTTTTTACAAATCTTATGGACCCTAAACCATATATATACACATTATTTAAGGTTAGGGTTGTAAAATTGCATAATTACGTTACATCAAAACTTTATTTCTAGGTTTAAGTTTGTAAATCCCAGATTTTGAATGTGGTTTTGAACTCAATTGTATTTTATCCTCACACAATTTTACTTCCATCTATTCCATTCCATTGGGTTGTAGATTGCATTTAATTGGATAAACAAAATCTGTATTCAAACGGGTTGCATTGTATTTTGCATTAAAGCATGTGAATGACGAGAGTGCATGTCGCTTTCAGATATGCAAATGTTTCTTAGAAAGTGGCAAAAATCAGTGTCTCTTCCTCGAGTCACTCTCGGTTTGCATCGACTTAACGATTTGGGGACTTTTTGTGTGCTGCTGGACTCTTGAGATACCTGATTGAACTCCAACACGTCCAGGAGGTCAAAGAGCTTCCTGTTCTTCTCGTTGTCCTTCAGCTTGACATAGTACTGCTGGAGGCCGTGAAGCGTCAGCTTGGTTTCGTCGTCCACAAAAATTTCCATCGGCTAGGACAACCAGTGGAAGCAGGGGGAAGGTGAGGAGGGGTGGGAGAGGAGCGTGCAGGTTGACCGGGTTAAGATTGTGTGAAGACACACACAGGAAAGTTGACAAAGACGAGGGTGGTGCAGATAATGACGGAATGGGTGGAAAGGGAAAGAAAGACACCAGAACAAAGAAATTCAAGGACAAAAGAGGTATAAAGATTTCAGCGAAGGACAGTGGTGGGGGAGGAGACGACAATGAGAAGGAGAACACGGCGTTAGAAAGGAGAGAGTTATGAAACAGCAGGAGAAAGGGAGGGAAGAGAAGGGATGGGGGTTAGATTCACCCTCCCCTCCCGTCCCAAGCCAATGAGGACACAACACACACGCGCACACACACACTTACTGTCTCAACACAATGATAAATGCTACCCTGCTGTCCTAGGCTACTTTTAGCTACCAATATCAAGCCTAAAATCTTATCTGTGCTATTTCCAAATAAACAGTTCTACTATAGAGGAACACAAAGTAAAACTACTTCTGTTACATCAATCAATGTGCAGTTTGACAGAAATGTTAGAACTCAGAAATGAGTTTTTAAGTAGGATAAAGTCAACATGAAATCAAAAGCCCGTTTGACCCTATTTGCTTTCTAAATACACACTCCTGTTCATAATACGACTGATTCATCAGTGCACATTATTCCACAGACAAAAAATATATATATATCTCTGTAGCCTTTCATTAAAATGTAATAACTTTACATGTAACAACCCCATGGCAATTTGTAGCTATTTAACTTTTTGGCGAATTGGAGAAATCTCTCTGGCCAGACTTTTCCAATCATTTAGCCCTTTTAATTCATATACAATCGACTGCAAGCTTGCATTAAGATCTGCCTCCATCCAGTCAACAACCGATGGATTGAACCAAGCCCATCCTACATTTTCTTCTTTTCATTTAACTCCAAAAAAAAAAAAGTGTTAAGAAAAGATCTGTCGCTACTTCTGTTTAACCACAACTTCTAACAATAGCCAAATAGCCATAGAGTCATTAAGTACAAGGCCAATTGTAGTCAGATTGCATGCTAAATGAAAGCGAAGTACAATTGCATTATCTAGATCTGGTACAACTTCAGTCGAACGAAAGCTTTTGAATGACATGTAAAAAGGCAAATTAATATTTTAGCCTGACTTTTAGGCTACTGTTGTATGTAATCCAGCCTTTCTAAAAATCTTGTTAGTAGTTAACTCCATAATTTAGTTCAAGTTAATGTGGTAAGTTACAATGATAATAAAAGATTTGACAAAAAGAAGCATTACAATCGGGTAATTTCAACATTCAGCCACCAAACCAGTCAAAAGCGTGTGGCAGCTGATTGCAACGTTCATTAAAAGTATGGTCCACTCCACCAGCCACCATTCAATCAAGTCCCACCCCACATTCTTATGCCCGGTTCAGACTACACGATTTTAGGCCGATTTTGCCACGATTTGCTTGACGTAGGGTGTCGTGGGGATTCGTAAACGACAATGGGTGTCGGGACGCAAGATTCCATCGTTTCAGCACGTGTAGTGTGTCATAGAGGACGACAACCGATTCCGCGTCTGCGATGCTTCAAGCAACGTGTAGTCTGACATGTTTCTTGTCCACGACACGACAAGATTTTAGGAGTCAAAATCGTGTAATCTGACACAGTGACTATCGTGACCGACAAAAATATTGTGTAGTCTGAACCCGGCATTACTCGCTTTATTCGGAAATTGTCTCTTTCTATGCAAGTAATACAAGTTATGAATACTGACTTTTCATGTTGACTTTAAACACTCATAAACCACCTCACACAATACTGCAACACTGTTAAACATTTAGCAGTGCGAGGTTCAGAAGGCCAAATTCATTTGCCAGATTGTTTAATTAAATATCCAGAGAACGTCCTCAATCTGATCTGATCTGGTAGACTCATGTTTTAGGATCTGGGCTACTAAAACAAGCTAAAAAGGTTTTGCGTATAATAGCAAACAGTGATGGCCGTGGAAAATGACTGAGATCAAAATCGAACTATTAGTCCCTTGACAGAAGCGCTAAACTCCACCTCCAACCGTGTCTGACACAGTAGCACTGCTAAATGCACATTTGCACTTACCTTCGAGACGTTTAGGCAAATCTATCTTTACTGTCTCTCAACAAATCCTCTATTTGCTGCTGAGCTGGTCTAAAGCTCATTTTCCTATATGGTCTTCAACCTAATGGTGACCTCAAATCAGTGGATTACATTAGGCGGCATCTCAACAGTATTTATGTACTGTAACTCTCACTAAATATAAGCACTAAAGAGTTGATGTTAGAATCTGTGTGTGTTAAAAATAGTCATTTTATAGTATATTATGGTGCAAGGAGATTTGCTCATGAATATTTAGTAAAGCCACGCCCCTCACAAGTCATCCCGAATATTTAAAAGGGGCTCAAAGTTGTATTGTACTATTTATGGTTTCTTTTTGAGTCACGACTTTGTTGCGAATGGCCACCTAACGGTTCTTCAAGAGCGTCTCGATCTACACCCGCGCATGTCTCCTCTCTCTCGTCTAAGTTTCTTCATCATCTCATCCCTCTCGCTTCGGTCTTCCGCAGCTTAATCCTCCCTTTCTGTCTCTTCTATGGTCCCTCACACCCGCGCATTCTTTCTCCACCGCTTCGGGCCAGTTTTATCGCCATGATCGTAACTTAGCGACAGACAGTTTGTCTTTTGATGAGGAACCGTTCTAATCAGAGATTGTCAGCTGGATTGATGAAGAGCTGTTCCATCATTGGTTGGTCCACCTGAACTGATTTATGCCGCCAAAGGCTGAATCATTTTATTCCTGCTGTCTGCTTTGTTACGGAGTAATTAACTGCAGCCCTGGAGTGCCAGTTTGTCATGTATCTAATGTAGTTTTCAGCAGCTGGCTCGCTTTGTTGGGCCGCCACTTTATCGGTTTTAGTTTTGTGCCCCTTGAGAGTCTCTGGCAGTTGACAACAGAATTCATGAAGCTCCGACAAGTGCTTCTCCTCTTAAATAAAGGTTATTTGAGGACAGATCTCTAGGCTGGAATTACAGTCGAGCAGAAACTAAAGCTATTTGTCTTGATAAACAGATACTGAGAGTGAAATAATATTCAAACGTGAAGGATTTTTGGTCTCCAAATGCCTAAATGGTTCTGAAAGATGCGTTTATGCTTTGAATTTTACAGCTCTGAAGTGAATTTGAAGATACACTAGATCCTTCCCTCGTATCCTGTTTAAAATACATCGGATGGACTCTTCATGACTTTGGCAAAGGTTATTAAAGGACCTATTTAAATTTACAGTGGACTGAGCCTGATGGATGGTGCATTATCTGTTGGCCAAACGGACGTGTGACCGTGTTTGACAAATGCCGACACAGCGCTGCCAGCTGAGGCGGGGGTTAAGGACTTAACATCATTTTCACTGTGCCTCTATTAGTTAACGGTCTGTGATTATCAAACGGGCAGCAGAGAGGGGCATTTAGCGTTACGATGTCTCAGGGAGGCCGTAAATGGATCCCACTCTTGAGCCTGCTCTTTCAGGTGTGTATGAGGTGGTCTTGTGAAGGGAAGGAGCTGTTGACATGGTAGAAGTAGGAGAGGCGTAATTACATCTTGCATGAACTTTCTGCAGACGGGACGGATCTCTTTACTCAGGGTGGCACTGAACATCATGACCTGCTTCTCGTGAGGGGTCATACGGGTCATACGCTGGACATCACGCCGCATGTCTGCAGGGGACAGTAAAAGAACAATGCATTTATATTATTAAAATTAATATTTATTTATCATAGCTGTGTTTGGAACAGCATGCTACTCAAACTGTTTCTGAAGTACAGTACATACTAGTGTTAGTATGGATAGTGTGCGCAGAAAACTGCAATGTTTAGATATTTTTATTAAAAACTGAATTAAAATGCAAAGTAGGCCTATTATTTTTTGGTACATAAAACAAAGGTCATGTGACAACAATGGAACCGTAGAATAATGCCTGTTGTTTCACCTACAGCTTTTAAAGAGAAAAGCGTGTGTGTGCTGCACAGAATTCAGTGTAATTTCCTTCTGAACACAGCCATAGTCTCATAAACGGTCTGCTCACCAAGCTGCTCCAGCATCTTGTCGCATTCGTCCAGGATGAAGTGCTTGATGTGGCGCAGGTTGAGACTCTTGTTGCGAGACAGAGCTAGAATGCGTCCAGGAGTTCCCACCACCACATGAGGGCTCTCTCTCTTCAGAACCTCCTCGTCCTTCTTTATAGATAAGCCACCAAAGAACACTGCCACCTGGGGGAGAGAGACAGCACAAGCAAATGAAGGTGAGAAAAGTTTGTGCACAGCAATATTAAAATGTAACAGTTTGTTAGATTTGCAGATCATGACTTCCTTTTAAATTCAACTCCTGGATTTTCAATGACATAGCAAACAAGATTAGAAGAGTATTTCAAGAAACATTAGATGATATAGATAATCTATTGTATTATATTAATGTTTTTTTTTTTTTAAATGCCTCTTAAAATTTTTTTCATTTATATATTTTCATTACATATAATGACATATCTTTAATTTTACAGACCCTAGTGGAAGAACAATTTATTTACATCACAAAATGCCAAATATCAAAATATTGTCTACAGAATAGATTATTTTAGATTATTTTTGGTCCTACAGGCAAAAAGAAAAGTCTTTCAAGGCTGCATTTATTTGATCAAAAATACAGTAAAAACAGTAATAATGTGAAATATTATTACAATTCAAAATAACTGTTTTCTATTTGAATGTATTTTAAAAATGAATTTCCAGCATCATTACTCCAGTCTTCAGTGTAATGTGATCCTTCAGAAATCATTCTAACATTGGGTTGCTGTTCAAGAAACATTTCTGATTATTATCACTGTTGAAAACTGCTTTATATTTTTGTGGAAACTGTGATATATTTTTTTCAGGACACTTTAATTGTCTTTAATAGGACTATATTGTTCAAAGTAACAACATTTATTTTAACTGATCTGTTATTATTACTGTCAGTGACGATCAATTTAATGCATCCCTGCTGAATAAAAGTATTAATTCTTTTAAAGAAAAATCTTACTGACCTCAACATTTTTGAACAGTAGTGTAATTATTAATGTTTTGTTCCAAACGTAGACTAATGAAATTCCTCTGTGATAGAAGAACAGAAGAATGGAAAGAGAGGCAATTTTTACATCTGTCGCAATCTCTTCTACTACAGTACAGATCAGAAGAGATTTTAAAAGAAAGTAGTCCTCATATAGCCTGCTTTAGTAAACCTGAAACATATGAACTAAAGCTTTCCTAAAATTGTAAATTTGTCTTCTTACCTTGACACTGGGCATGTATTTGGAGAAGCGCTCGTACTCTTTGCTGATCTGGAAGGCCAGCTCTCGGGTGTGACACATCACCAACACTGATACCTGGGTAAAAGCAATCACTGGTCAACCCCAAAAATTGTGGAATGGCACATAAAGCACACTCAGAGATATCATTTTATTTATGTCTTTGTTCTTTGTTTTCAAACCCTTTAAAAAGATTGCCATTACCTGCCCGGTCACTGGCTCCAGCTGCTGAAGGGTAGCCAACACAAAGACAGCCGTCTTCCCCATTCCAGACTTGGCCTGACATAATACATCCATCCCCAGGATCGCCTGAGGAATGCATTCATGCTGAACTGGAAGAGAAAAAAAACACACACACACACACACACACACACACACATATATTTAAATATAATATGTCAAACTGCTATTCTGAAAGCAAAGAACCTTATACGAGCACATGTTGAATTGCTCACCTTCAGATGGATGTTCAAAGCCACAGTCCACTATAGCTCTCAGCAGTTCTGGTTTGAGAAGGAAATCTCTGAATCCTGAGGAGTGGATGGACACATATGACCCTTTGACCCCTTCTTTCCTGATGGCTATTCCACCATCGTTGTGTCCAAGTCCTGTGTCTCCGACACCACCTGCATCAACCTCATCCTCCTCATAGTCCAACAGCTCGTTCTCAACGTCGTTCTCCGTCATCCTGTGGAGAGAGTGGGAAAAGACCCATACATCATTTTCACCCATACAATGTATTGTTGGCTATTGCTACAAATATACCCGTGCAACTTATGACAGGTTTTGTGTGTATATATATATATATATACACAGTAGTCAACATATATATATATATATATATATATATATATATATATACACACATTCATTTTATTATATTTGATAACATGATTATTAACACGCACCACACATACACGTTATCAAATATACTAAAAAATACTATAAACTCTATATACATTTTAATTGATGACATAATTATTCATAAGTAACAATACATCATAAATTACATTAGAATTAAAACTGCGTGTTGTTTTACTCGACTTGATAACAGACCATACATACTTATACTGTAGCTTATCAACCATTCTTAAGACAAACTATTAAAAATAAAATCCCATTCTCTAGTATTACAACTGCTAAAAATGAACATTCATTTAAAGCTGTTGTTTTATGTTAATTAATAGGCGAGTAATTAAGGGGGCAGGTCAAACTAGCAAACTATACTAAATATATTAGCGTTAGCTCAAGAGATACAGCGGGCCATACGCTGACTATAGCGCAACATTCCCGTGTGTTTTCAGAACCGACTATGATGTCTGTTATCACTTCCAGTGTTATTTTGATGTTGTATATAGTACTAAATAATCGCAGTTACCTCGAAACACTGTATGAAGCAGTTGAACTGCACTGCACCTGCTGGATAGGCTGGCGACGGCGTCATCAATCCGCGACGAATACGTTTCGATGGAGGACCCAACATGTGGAACTGCATGAACTGATTATAGACAAGAAATCTGGTCATTGTTATTGAAACTAGCGAAGATATTGCACGTTTAAGGCCGTTGTGTTTGAGCTTTAATAAGTGAGTTCTGTTCATGTGGATGGTTTTGTTTTGAACTCAGCGGCTGTAGTGTGTAAATCTCTGTGTTCTTTTTTCAGAAATGTCATGTTTTAGTGGTGATCTCAACTTTTGCCCGGAATGTGGGAATATTCTTCCAGTGCCTGGCAGGGAAAATACCATTACCTGCCCACGGTGCTCTTTCAAAATCCCTGTTCGAGGTGAGAGAGTATAAGTTATTGAATATTTTGTATATGTCACCACACCCAGCAGCAGAGGTTTATGGTACATCAGTAAGTTTATGTTATAATTTAGCAGTAGGATTCTCTCTCAGAATTCACAGGTCAAGTTATTAAATCATCAGTGGTGTTTAATCCTCTGGATCAGATCTCCAGCACTGTTGACAGCGAAGAGGCTGCTGAATTGAAGGGGCCAGTGGTAAGTTATTTCAAAATACAGTGATTGATTCTTACATATTATTGGTTCTGTTTGGAATATCACCCAATAGACATTTGACCTGTTTCTCATTGTCCACAAACTTTCCATCAGATTGACAGGAGATGTTCCCGCTGTAATAAAGAAGGGATGGTTTATCACACAAGACAGATGAGATCTGCAGATGAAGGACAGACGGTCTTCTTCACATGCATACACTGCAGGTCATTTACATGTTAGGCTCTTAAACACACCCTTATTTTGACCATTTATACTTGTTCCAGTAGGTTGTTCTGAATGTTGTTTAGACATTGTATTAAGTGATCATTAGATCTATATGTGCTCTGATGGCAGACATTTTTCATTTGATTTCTCTGTTGCAGGTTCCAAGAAAAGGAAGATTCGTGAGAAAATTGCTGCTGCTGTTGGCATTTGCATTGATTTTTTATCAGAATTTAAATAGTATGAAATATTAAAAATGCTTTGTACATGTTTTCAAAATAAATAAAAAAAAAGAATGTGTGTGGAAGTGATTTTTTTTTTTGCAGGGCTAATTTAGAATTTATATTATATAGTTTACGTTAATTATACACAATAAAACATGTCTTTAAAACACCATATATTACATATGTTATATAAGAAGGTTACGAAGAAGTAGAGTTTACCGAAAAGTCCCGCCCCACGCACGGCACGTTAGCCAATCAGAATGCCCGTTTAGGCGGTCACGTGATCATTCAACATGGCTTCTTGCTATCAGTACTGAATGCATACATTAATTGTTGTGAAGAAATAAAATGATTAACTTCATTTAATGCACTCTTTTGCGCTCCCTGACGCATGTGAAACAAGGTAAGCCTACTGACTGTATATTAAATATATTTTAAAGCGAAAAACACTGCAATTCTGTAATCAGTAACTGCACGCAACAATAAGCACAATGATACATTATTAAATATCGTCTTCACTGTATTCGTTGCTGTTTATTTTGTTTATATAACTTATAGCCATTGAATGTGCTCTAACGCCTCATTCCTATGTGCAAAAAATGTTATGTACAATATGATACTGCTCATGTATTATATATGAACAGTATGGCGCTGTGTTTATCTCTCACCATGGCCTTTCATTACAGTAATAAGTCATAACGCAAGTCATCCTTTGCCTCCTCATTCTCCTGTGTAAACAGATGAAGCTTCGAGTCCAGCTGCAGTGCAAGAACTTGCATGAATATCTAAAGGAATTGAGTCCAGAGATCCTCGACAGGCTCTACAATCACCCAGCAACATGCCTGGCAGTCTACAGGTCCATCTGGCTTTAGTCTTTAAATATACATGCATATTTACATGTATGAATGTCATTTGATTAGATACTACAAGTGGCATTTATTAAAGAGAGAGAGAAGAAGAATGCACAACCTACTTTTCAAGCCAACAAAATTTTTACCTAAAAGTATATAATAGTTCTAACACATATTTTTTAAGGTGCCACTTGTTTTTTTTTTTTTTTTTTTTATCTAACAACATTCATACATTTTATATGTGCCTTAATTGTCCCTAGTATGCCTATTATTATAATGCTAAAACTTACACAATGGTTAATGCTGATTGGCTCACTCTCATTCATTTTCAAACAGGGAACTTCCATCACTGGCAAAGAATTATGTGATGCGGATGCTGTTTTTAGATCATCCACTCCCGCAAGCTGCAGTCGCGCTGTGGGTTAAAAAAGACAGTCAAAAGTAAGTACAATAGTTAGTTCTATCATTCTAATACAAATTGGGGTAACATTTTATATTAAGGTGTCCTTGTTACACGTTACATGTATTTACTATAATAATAATAATAATAAATTATGCATAATTACAACCTTAAACCAAACCCTAACCATATAGTACGTACATGTAGTTAATTAATATTACTCAGTACTTTAATGTATAATTACACTGTAACAAGGACACCTTAAAATAAAGTGTATCCCAAATCGGCATATTAAAATGATTTCTGTAGGATCATGTGACACTGGAGTAATGGCTGATCAAATTCAGCATTGCCATCACAGTAATAAATTATAAAATATATTAAAACAGAAAACAAGTTCTTTTAAATTGTAATAATATTTTGGAATATTACTATAAATGGAGCCTTGGTGAGACTTGCAAATGCCCGGTCTCCTCTGAGTTAAAATTTTGTTCTTGGAACCACTAATATTCCCTGATTTGATGATCTCAAGGACTTCCCTGGGTCATATTCCAACAAAAGATCAGTAAGGTAAGAAGGTGCCAAGCCGTTTAGAGCTTTATACACCATTAATTTTAGAGATAAATGACAGTTTAGAAACTGGTCTAAAATTTTATAAAATTGTAGGGTCTAAATTTGGCCGTTTGAGGAGTGGTTGTTTCAAATAATCAGGTACAATTGCTGTTTCTAGACATTTATTTGTAAATGCTAGAAGATTGGGCCCTATCGAATTTAAAAGGTGTTTGACAAGGCGAGGAGGAATTACATCAAGTGAGGAACCAGTGGGTTTCAGCTTATTTACAATTTCCTGCAACGACGAGAGAGAAATTACTGTAAATTGATTAAAAACAGCATGACATACAGGAGGCACAGCTGGATCAGATATTACAGGCATAATATTCGATCTTATGTCTCTTATCTTATTAACAAAAAATTGCAAAAAGTTTTCACACATAATTTTTGACTCGCACTGATGGGGCAAACTAATAGCAGGATTCACTACAGCATTTATAGTTTTAAAAAGAGTTCTTGGATTATTACAATTTATTTCGATGAGGTCAGCAAAGTATTTGGACTTTGCTGATCTCATAGCCCTTTGAAATTTAGAGAGAGCGTCCCTTAGTAGTTCGTAGGAGACCTGTAGTTTATCTTTCTTCCATTTCCTTTCTGCTCTTCTACACGTCCGTCTAATCTCCCGAACAGCCTCACTTTCTTATAAATGTATGTGTTTCTTCGCTCTTCCTAGAGACCACGATCAGTGTGTGTCAGTGTTAACTGGGCTACGGCTCTGGCACAGTCAGCACCTTCAAGGTGGACTCCAAGGCTTTGTGCTCAACCCTGTGTTTAAAGACAACCTGAGAATAGCACTTCTAGGCGGGTGAGGAACACAGTTTGGATTAAGAACTGTATTTAATGTCGTGGAAGCAGATCTACTAGACTAATGTTCACTTTGTCAGTGGTAAACCGTGGGCAGATGAAGGCGGCAACCTGGGCCCCGATCGTCACGCAAGGGATGTCGAAAGTCTCGACCGCTATGCTATGGAGCGTTGGGAGGTCATCCTTCACTTCATGGTGGGCTCTCCCAGCGCAGCCGTCAGCCAGGATCTGGCCCAGCTCCTCATACAGGCCGGGCTCATGAAGAGGTAGAGCACACCATCACTGATGCACCAACTAAAGTAGGTCAGACATGAAGGTCTTGATCTGTTTTTTCCTTTCTCAGCGAGGCTGGCGATGCTCCTTGTATCACATCAGCAGGGTTTCAGTTCCTGCTGCTGGACACAGCATCTCAGCTGTGGTACTTCACCCTGCAGTACCTCAAAACAGCGCAGGTCAGTGCAGGACATATAGAGTCTATACAATAAAAGACCAGATTTACTAACGGCTTGCACCAGCACAAACCCACTTTTGGCTATTAAAAAGCTACTGTCAGGATTTACTGAAGACTCACAGTGAAAAATGAACGATGAAAAGCTGTGGACACATTTATTTTTGAGGCTGAACTTATTGCATGTGCATTTGTTGGAGTTTCCCTTTCAGACACAACATCTATGAGAGGAGAATATTTAAATAAATCATACTAAGGATTGCGGTAGTCAAATTACTGTTATTTGTTATTATCTATTATCTTAACCCCAAAAATGCATTCAAATATGTGAATTTTGTTTGGACTACTTTGGACCCAAAGAATCATTGTTTTGTACAGCAGTAATAACATATTATTTTTCAGCTAAAACCATACTGTATTTATTCAGTAACTTCTTATTAATGAATCAAGGTCAAAACATTTCAGTTTTCATTTATTACTGCATTTACCCCCTTTTAATTAATTAAAAAATTGGGAAAGTCTAAAATTACGCATGATTACACATTAATTAAAAAATGAGAAAATGTGTGTATATATATATATATATATATATAT
>NW_015542555.1:999683-1013383 GCF_001515605.1 Sinocyclocheilus anshuiensis
ATGTGTGTGTATTGTAAAAAACAAAATGTGTATTTTGAGAGTCTTAAAGCACTTCGTTAGTGCTTTCGTTACCTTACTAATAATTATGCCGTTTTAATCTCTTCTGGGTCATTATGCGTTGGTCATTATGGATATGATTTGGCTGCGTCTGTTCTTTCATTTGCGTATTGTCAGTAGATCAACCGCAGAACTCTCCATTCTCATCGACGTGCTTATGGGATTGCGACCTCATGCTAATTTGCCGTGTTTAGTAAATCTGGCCCTAAATATACCCCACATTATGATATATGTCTCATATGAAGGTTTACATGCACGGAATAGTCTGACAGCAGATTCATATGTACCCAGTTGAAATTGTGAATAAAATGTCTGTGCGTGCAAAAAGTGCAATAACATCGAGAAGCTTCTGAGTGCTGTTGAATAAAGATAAACAACTTAGCATGGTACAACAGTGTGTTTGCCTTTCTAACATACTGAAAAACATGGCTTTCTTCTTGCATTGCTAACTTTGCTTAACAAAAGTTAAGAATTTGAAAAAGCATCCCAAAATGATGTCTCTATCTAATGAAAACATATGGCCTTTAATAACTAGACATCTGGATGAGAGTCATTTGCAAAGATCACTGGGTGAGAGAGTTTCTGCACTGCATTGCATATGCGCACAAGGTATTTTTGAATCTGATGATGTTTGCATGCCAGTCGCTCCTATTTGGTGAATTATTCAAGACTTGCACCTCTTCTTTCAGTCTAATCATTTTTATTCCCTCAAGGTGTTTACATGATGACTTTTCATTCCAGTTGAGTTGTCAGTCTGATTGTATTATTAGGCTGCATGTAAATGTGGTTAGTGTGTTGGAAAATGTGGCTCCACCTCCTTATTAACAGTCTGATCTTCTCCTTCATAGTCGAGAGGAATGGACCTGGTGGAGATTCTTTCCTTTTTGTTCCAACTGAGTTTTTCCACTCTTGGTAGGGTGAGTGTTGCTTTTACAATGTCAAGAATAACATATGAGTCCTAGATAAAAGCCATAAATTATCATAATTAAATTAAAGAAGCCATTCTGCTATAGTGCCATGAAAAAGATTTGCTTGCTGGCTTATTAAAATGTTTTGCTTTGTACTAGAATGATTGTTGTTTTTCTTGCAGGATTATTCTGTGGAGGGCATGAGTGAGTCTCTGCTCACATTTTTGCAGCATTTACGAGAGTTTGGTCTGGTTTTCCAAAGAAAGGTCAGTCATCAAGTAAAAGTGCTGACTAGCTCTGTGTGAGGATCAAACTTATACATATAATATATAGATAATAATAAAAATGTATTTTTATGCACACGCACTCACACACAAAAGTAAGGAATAATTAAGATTTTTTTTTTCAAATGTTTTTTTATGTTTAAGATGTCTGTTATGCTCACCAAGGCTGCAATTATTTGATTAAAAATACAGTAAAATAGTAATATTTTTTTAAATATTATTACAATTTAAGATATCTGTTTTCTATTTTAATATATTTTCAAACGTAATTTATTCCTGTGATACAAAGCTGAATTTTCAGCATCATTACTCCAGTCTTAAGTGTCATGTGATCCTTCAGAAATCATAATAATATGCTGATTTGCTGCTCAAGACACTTTTTTATTGTTATTAACGTTGAAAACAGTTGTGCTGCTTCATATTTTTGTGGAAACTCTGTTCAGGATTGTTTGATGACTATAAAACAATTTATAGTAGGATGTTATTTTATAACAATATAAATGTCTTTATTGACACTTATGATAAATTGAATGCGTGGTTGCTGAATAAAAATATAATATTTTTTCAAAAGAAATATTTTACTGACCCCAAACTTTTGAACGGTAGTATGTGTGTATATATAAATAATATTAATAACTATTCATTCATTTATTTATTTATTACTAGGGACATTGTTAAAGTGCTGTTAGAATTTGATAGTAATCGTAACATTCAGTCACAAATTTTTACTTATGCAGTACTTTTTCAAATGCATTGTATTGGAAAGTTGACTTTAAATATGCCTAAAAAAAGCAGTTGCACCAGTTTGCATCATCTTTTCACAGAGGAAGTCAAGGAGGTACTACCCTACCAAGTTGGCCATAACTCTAGCTGCAGGGGTCACAGTAAACCCTGCCTCTGGAACGGCTTCTACTGCACTCGGAGCCACATCAGGAACAGGAGACACAGGCTTCATCATTGTAGAAACAAATTACCGTGTATATGCCTACACAAGTATGTCACGCACATCACACACACTGACTTGTCTAAAATGCAATACACTGTACAAGATCAGTCCTCCATCTCTCTCTGACAGACTCTGAACTCCAGATTGCACTAGTAGCTCTATTTAGCGAGATGCTGTATCGCTTTCCTAACCTGGTGGTTGCCCACGTAACCAGAGAGTCGGTGCAGCAGGCCATTGCTAACGGCATAACTGCACAGCAGGTGAGAGACGCGCGCAGTCGCTGTAACCCACAACCTGTTGCTCTGCAAACTAGTTTGTTCTTCCAATGACAGGGCTGTTGGACATGTATTTTGTGATTTCAGATCATTCACTTCTTAAGGACCCGAGCACACCCAGTAATGCTTAAACAGGTAATTGCTAACAGGTTTTATTTTTACCATTGTGCTAATAAAAAGGGTTTAATTACATTTTTTAGGGCTGAGTGATTATATGTAAGAAATTATGATATTAATAATTATTTTTAGTAATTATTCATTTATAATGAATAATTATTAAAATGGTTTGAATTAATTAAATGCAGTGCTCAATTAATTGTTTTTGTGTTAAAAATTTTAAATCTCATTAATCCTATTCATTAAAAATCTATTAATCCCATAAAGCACTTTAATAATGACATTTTTCTTGGCCAGCCTGGAAATTTGCTCTCTGGTTCTCTCTAAAAAAAAAAAAAGCCAATAAGATTTTTTTCCTCTGGCTTCTTAATTTTGCAGAAAAATAAGCTCGGTGGCCAACAAAAGTTTATGATTCTTACACAATTTTTTCATTGTTGATTTTTCATCTTCAGAAAGAAACAAATTTTATGAATTTTGAAACCCAAGTACAATCGCCAGAAGTAAAAAGCTAAACATAGGCTATAAACAAACTACACCACAGTCACATGACTTTAACGTCATCACCACTATTAAAGGGATAGTTCACCCAAAAATGAAAATTCTGTCATTATTTACTCATCCTCCTTTTGTTCCAAACCTGTATGATTTTCTTTCAGCTGTTGAACACAAAACGAGATATTTTGGAGAATGTTGGTATACAAACATTTGACGGTACCCATTGACTTGCATAGTATTTCTTTACCATACTATGGAAGTCAATGGGTACCGTCAACTGTTTGGTTACCAACATTCTTCAAAATATCTTGTTTTGTGTTCAACAGCTGAAAGAAACTCTCATACAGGTTTAAAACAACTTGAAGGTAATTAAATGACTACAGAATTTTTATTTTTTGGGTGAACTCTTTAAGCTTCGACAACTCTATCAGTCATTATTTAAAACATTTTCCCTGAAAGTCTGAGTTAGAATAGCTTGAAAGAGTGTGATGATAAACACAACGAGGCTGTAGAGGTGACTATTGAGTAGATTAATTTACCTGTTCAGTGTGATCTTTAATGTCCTCTGCAATCTTTGTAGTCCCGTTTAGGCACTGGTTAGCAACTGCTTTTTTCAAGACAAGTAAAAGCTTAAAAAAGCACAAATGGGGTATTAATTTATTTTATGCCATAGAATAAAGTGTGAAAATATATTGAGCTTGTGTTCACCACAGACCTTGTTTCAGGCATTTAACTAAAAAACATTGACTTCAGGATGATGAAACAGGAAATGCTAAAAAAAAAAAAAAAATGCTAACTTGTTTCTGGGTTTTGGCCTACAAAAATGTCATCTCACAGCATTCTGTAGTTTCCCCTTATAGGCTTAGATGTCCCTTAGGTGTCTCCCTTGTGCAATATGGTGATCCTTATCATGAAAATTCTATACTGCTATGCAAATAGTCACTGCTTGATGCATGAACATGTTTCCATGTGCGTTCTGTCCTTCAGACCCCCATCCTTCCCCCAACCATCACAGATCAGATCAGGCTGTGGGAGCTCGAGAAAGATCGCTTACAGTTCACTGAGGGTGAGTGTGTCTTTGTGCATATGAGACCAGCTCTCTAGTTCCAAAGCAAATTTACATTACTTAGTTTATGTTTTTCCTTCAAATATCACCATTACATTTAATTATTTTTCTACATTGGTAATTTCAGTTATTTAAATAATACAGTGTTGCTATTGCATTTAAATGTAACCTCTGGGAATGGCTGTCTCCATTTCAATAAAAAAAGATTACATCTTGATGATTTTATGGCATAGAGAGCTTGTTTCCATTCCATGGGTGACCTGCAGGGTTCATTCTCTTGAATGTAAATGTCAGACTGCATAAGAAGTGTGTTAGAGAGATGTAACGCAAATAAAAAAATTGCATTGGAATAAGGTTTGGGGTAAAATCTGAAAATATACAAACATCTCAGTGGTGCATTTTTTTTCTGTTTTTCATTCTTTCAGGGGTCTTATACAACCAGTTTTTATCCCAGGCTGATTTTGAAGTGTTGCGGGACAGGGCTCAGGTAAAAAATAGCGTCTTTCTATGTGTACTTGCTGTGCTTTATAAGCAGCAGCTGTCTGTCCTGCAGTGATGCACAGAATACTGTCAGTATAACGTCTGTCCTGCAGGGTTTAGGTGTGCTGGTTTGGCAGAACCCCGCTCACAGGGTCATGGTGGTGACGCCACATGGACACAGCGAGGTTAAGAGATTCTGGAAGAGACAAAAGAGCCATACATAAAGGAAAAGGGAAAAACAGCCCTGAAAGACACATCATTCACTTAAGACCGATTCTAAAAAATGACAGCTTATAGATGGACAGGAGATATTACCTGTAATGAGCACTATTTTTGTGTATTTCACTGCAAAAAAAACTGTTTCTATGTAGTTCAAAGCCGTTAGCTGTTTATGAGACGGTTTGTGCATTATTATTCCCTTATTGACTTAATTTTGCTTTTGTACTGTCTGTCTTTGCTACATGTTTGTGTCTGAGGTAGACTGACTAAAATAAATACTGTTTACACTGATTGCTATCTCTTTTGTTTGATGACATGGAAATTTGGTCCATGAAATTTACATTTCAGTCACAAGTAATTGGGGGAAAATTACAGAATTCAGTTTCAGCTTTTATGATGGTGGAGATGAATAAATTTGAGTCTTAATGGGTGAATCTTATAAAAACATGTCCAGTTCCCGCTATTTTTAACAGATGAATAACATGAATAAAAATGATATAATTATATTTTAAATAAAATAAATAATGCTTATTTTTAGGAACATTTGTACATTATTTTCATGACCATTTCCAAAACAAATTCACATGAATGGAATTACATTGTAATATTATTTCACTGAAGTAAAATAACAGTTACAGTAGCAGTAATAATAAAACACTGTAAATAACAGGCTAATGTGGTATTTTCTTTGAAATATGGTAATAAGACAAATACGAAAATGAACTTAATTATCAAAGTAATGTTAATAATGTTCCACTGCAAGATGTGTATATTTTTTTTAATATTTAATTTTAATGTAATTTATTACATTTGATGTTTCCAGGGTCAAATGCTATTTTAAGGTGAAATACTTGACGTGTACTTGTCAGGTGTCTCAAGATTCACATATTTTACTAAGCCTACATACACTTTGTTTTTGCAAGTACAATAAAACTGATAAGGTAACACTTTACTTGAAGGGGTGTGCATAAGACTGACATGACACCTTCATAATCATGACATGACACATGTCATGAATATGGAGGAGGTTTTATGCATGTTTATGACAACTGTCATTAAGTGTCATTCGCTCAGTTATGTCATTTTTAATGCAAAGATGACATTGTTTGAGATGTCTTTGTTATGGGCTATGGTTAGGGGTAAGGGTAGGGGTAGGGTTAGGTCAAATAATGTCATCTTTGCATTAAAAATGACATAACTGAGCGAATGACACTTAATGACAGTTGTCATAAACATGCATAAAAAAACCTTCATATTCATGACATGTGTCACGTCATGATTATGAAGGTGTCATGTCAGTCTTATGCACACCCCTTCAAGTAAAGTGTAACCAAATATATATGTATATATAATATCAGAACAAAAACATAAATATACTTTTTGAAGGTCCCACATTAAGTTAGCTTGATTTTACAGTAATAACAATAACTGGATATAGTTAGTATAATAAGTAGCAAGGCGAAAACTGTCCATGGAAAATGTTTGTAATGATCATCCTGGACCAAAACAAAAAGGCAGTTAGAGAGAAGAAGAAATAGAGTAAGAAATAAGGGAAACTATCAACATAACCGGGGACAGTAACAGTGACCGTCTATATGTCTGGCTGGAGCTGTCGCTGTATTTATGAGCTCTGGAGAGGCTGTGATTTCTGCAGTTAGCCGCGAAGCTAACGGTTCAGCTCGGGTCAATATGCGCTGTCAGCATCGCTGCATGACGCTACCGCTGCAAACAACACGCCTGCGCCGTTAAATGACTCTTATTCACAGATTATGTAGCACTTTACCGGCAAATTATCGGGTAAATATGTATTTATAGGCATGGCAAACATTTAAGCACTAATATATTCTGATTTATAAGAACAAAACGGGTCGTTCTCAAGGCCACGGATGGAACCGGGGCGTCAGCGTGAGAACCCCCCCGGATCCGGGGAGCCTGAGTCGGGGGAGTGGAGAGAGGAGAGCGCCGCGGTGGAGACTGGGGCGAGGGACGACACCCTGAAAAACAGAAGCGGGGATGGAGGAAACGAGGAAACTACGAGCAAAACCGAGAACACTGTGGTGGCGGAGAAAGATAAGGCTGAGTTTGATGAAGATGAGAAGCAATATGAGGAAGAGCTGGACCCCAGGATACAGGTATTAGGATTTGGAGCCAAAATAAACTTGATATTGTGTCTATGACTTTTAACTCTGTGAACTGTGATACATATTATTCACTTTTTGCTTCAATTAATGGTTTATAATAGCAAAATGTTATAGTGATTTGTTTGTCTGTTGTTTTTGCTGGTTTTATATACATTCATATACCTTTGTTTATTATTTAATACTTCTATTAATAGTAAATGAATGTCAAGTGTCTTCCCTCCCTGTTTTGCATTGGTCAGGAGGAGCTGGAACACTTGAATCAGGCCAGTGATGAGATTAACAGAGTGGAACTACAGCTGGATGTGAGTAATATGTATGAGACTAATGCTGTGTCTCAAAATCTAGTGAGCTGCCTGCTTAGACAGTACACAGCCTAAGAGAGATCTTCAGTTTTAAACAATATAATGTCTGGACATCAAATTTGGTTACACAAGTTGATGGTGATCACTTCACACCTGTTCTATTGTCTTAAAGGGGTCATATGATGCGATTTCATTTTTTCCTTTCTCTTTGGAGTGTTACAAGCTCTTGGTGCATAAAGAAGATCTGTAAAGTTGCAAAGACTAAAGTCTCAAATCCAAAGAGATATTCTTTATAAAAGTTAAGACTCTGCCACACCCCCCTAAAACGGCTCGTTCTAACACGCCCCCACATATCTACATCACTATGTGGGAAGATTTGCATAACGCCGCCCAAATGTTCACGCAAAGAAAGAAGGCGTAACTTTTATTCTCACTGTAGTATTGTTGACGCTGCAGCCATGTCCTGAAGATGCTGTGTGCTTCGTTGTGAAAGCGAAACTACTTTGTTTGGTCTTCCAAAAGAGGACGATATCCGCTTCGTCATGCCTTTCAAAAAGGCGGGGCATAGAGGAGAAACAATAATGTACAGTATGTGGAAAATAATGTTTTTTTTTACTTTAAACCGCATAAACACATTTCATTACACCAAATACACAAAATAATGTTCTTTTTAGCAGCATCATATGACCCCTTTAATGCAGTAATTCAATTTAACAACAGCAAATGAGATGTGCACAAAATTGCTGAAGTGCAGAGGCACAGTCTTTATAATATACTGTTCAAAACTTTGGGGTCAGTAAGAACTTTTTTAAATAAATTAATTATTTAATAAATATTCATAAAATTGTTCAAAAGTGACAGTAAAGATGTTTATAATTTTACAAAAAATTTATTTTTCAAATAAATTCTGTTCTTCAAAAAGTATTATGGTTTATATAAAAATACGAAGCTGTACAACTGTTTTCAATATTTATAATAATAATAAATGTTTTTGAGAAGAAAATCAGTTTTTAGAATGATTTCTGAAGGATCATGTGACACTGAAGACTGGAGTGATGGCTCCTGAAAATTAAGCTTTGTATCACAGAAATACATTTTAAAATAATATTTAAATCAAAAACAATATTGCCGTTTTTACTGCATTTTTGCTCTGTAGTCTTGAGCATAAGAGACCTTTTTCAAAAACATTGAAAAATCTTACCAACCCCAAACTTTTGAATGGTAGTGTGTATGACACAGTGTTTTACACACAGAAAAAAAGAGTGTGAGAGAGAGAGAGAGAGAGAGAGAGAGAGAGAGAGTTAAGTCTGGTTGGAGTTATAGCCATGTTTGCGTTCAAGCCCTGGCTTGAAAATTTATTTAGGAATCCTAACTATGCATTGTGTTGCACTTTATTATTTGGCAGCGGCTATTTGCACTAACTAAGCATAAATAGAGATAGATTCTATTTACACCATGTAAAAATAGCAGTATTTTTTCCTTTAATATTTTCTTTCGATATTATTTATTCTACTATTGTCTTTATGAGCCATGTTTGGGTTGTGAGTCCCCATCAGTTGAGAACCACTAAATTAGAGTAATAATGTATGTATTGTTTACAATGTTTTACTCAAGTTGAGCATTGTTTTTCTCACTCTTTCTCATTATCTCTGTCTAACACTTGTTTAGGAAGCGAGATCCAGCTACAGGAGGATCCTTACAGACTCAGCACGCAAGCTCAACGCTCAGGGCTCTCAGCTGGGAGCCTGCATTGAGAAAGCCAGACCTTACTACGAAGCCCGTAGACTCGCTAAAGAGGTGTGTGTGTGTGTGTTTGAGAGCAAGAAAACATACTGCGTATTTGTGTTCCGTATCTACTCAGATGAGTTCAAGATGTTTTTGTAGTTTGCTGATTCATTTCCAGTCTCTCATTATTGCGAAAAATCCTCCCGCTGAAGCAGAAAACATTTCTCATTGCTGTGATCATTATGGTGAAAGAGTGAGTGTGTTAATGTGATTAACCCTGATAACACGAGATGTGATTTGCACATCACTTTTCATTAGCATTTTGCAGCCAATTTCGAATATGTAATTGAACTGATGAAAATCGTTTAGCTGAGGCTATAGAGAGTAATTGAAAACAATTGAACCAACACAGAATTTAAACTTTGACTTGGTCATCATCAGCTCCTCTCATGAAAACTGTAAATAAGTTTGAGTGCGGATGAGTAGACAAGCTCAGTAAATGTAGTGGTTGTTTATTTAGATCTCGTTCGCTCTCTCTATCTGTTTAGAGAGAGAGACATACACACACACACACACACACACACACACACACACACATATCTGGAATTCTACTGTTCAAAAGTTTGGGGTCTATAAAAGTTTCTTACGTTTTGAAATGTAATTTATTTCTGTGATGCAAAGCTGCATTTTCACCAGCATCTTTACTCCAGTCTTCAGTGTCACATGATCCTTCAGAAATCAAAAGGTTTGGGTCAGTAATTTGTTTCTTTCTTTGTTTGAAAGAAATTTATATTTTTATTCAGTAAGGATGTGTTAAATTGATAAAAAGTGACAGTAAAGACTTATATTGTTAGAAAAGATTTCTGTTTTGGATAAATGCTGTTCTTTTTAACTTTTTATTCATCAAAGAATCCTGAAAAGGTATCACAGGTTCCAAAAAAAATATTAAGCACCACAACAGTTTCCAACACTGATAATAAATGAGGATCAAATCAGCATATTAGAGTGATTTTTTTTAAAGGATCATGTGACACTGAAGTCTGGAGTAATGATGCTGAAAATTCAGCATTGCATCACAGGAATAAATTATATTTTACAGTATATTAAAATAGAAAACAATTATTTTAAATTGTAATAATGTTTTACAATAGTACTGCTTTGATCAAATAAATGCAGCCTTAAAAAATGCAACATTAAAAAATCTTACTGATCTCAAACTTTTGCAAGGCAGTGTGTGTACATATATGGGAAGGACACATAGTTATGGTGAAGCTGCCCTCACCAGTTTCCCATAGCTGCGGCCGTTTTCGTTGTATTGCATCTCTCATTCTGTGTTTTTCATACTACATATGTGTGTGTATTAGACAGCTTGCATACAAAATGCCCTTGAAAATGTTGCTTCTTAAAATTGATCTCTTTTAGAGCAGCGCTGCTTCAGCCATACACATTCAGATGGATAGCTCTGGCACGGCATCATGTCTTGTGCTGTTGTTTGAGCATGTCGCCATGAGCTTTGCATTTTTAAGAAAGAATGTCAAGTTAAAAATAGTCCACATTTTTAAAAAACGTGTCTTGAGACCTTTACATTCTGTTTTTTTTCTTTGCTCTCTGAGCACAAGGATACGTTTTATGTAGCCTCCTCCTTTAGAAACATGTCTGTGTCAAATGAACCCAAAAACCAGCCAAGTTATACAGGGCTTCCTTAAGACTGATTAGTCGACTAGTCGTTCAGGCAGCCCACAGTCTGGTAAATTTTGAAAATATGTTTTTTGCACATCCCTAATAATAAAGCAAGATCCAGTGCCTCTAACTAGCTAGTTTTTAATTCAGTTCTCATATTTAAGTCTTACACTGTCTGATAGGGTTTGCTGAGAAATATAGCATAAACTATCTGGAGTTGTGCATGTCACCATTTTATATATTTACTTATATTGCTGTCACTAAGTTTACAGGTGATATTCATGGCTATCGCAACAATAAAAAAGGGTCTTGGCTTCAGATATTCATTCATACAGACATCATTCGATCCCCTCCTGTAAACTGAGCATTTGAAGAGTCTGCTAGTAAATGCAATTGTCGGTGTGAACGTAGCCAAAGTCAGATATCATCCTTGGCGAGGATGCCATATTTCCAGCGAGTTATCCCAATGAAATATGGCCTGCCTTTCCCGGTTCCTGACTTTTATTGATTGGTTTGGGTGTTCTGATCTGTGCACAGCAATTTTCACTGACAGCAAGCCAGGCTTTTTCAGCTAAACGGTTTTCAGATCCAGCCTTGCTTGCGGTATGATTGGAAGTCAGCTGTACAGTCCTCAACTCCCATTGACCATTTCATCCTCATTATTTAAAGTGGATGCTTATGGTTTGTGAAGTGCTATACAGAGTACATCTCTCTTGTATTTTGTTTTATTACATAACAATTCTACAGCAATATTATTTTTTATATTCTTCCATACTAATCCCACATCCTGTAGCTAGTGTTTTATTACATGCATATAACTTGATATAAAGTTTGGAAGGATTTGCAGTGCCCATTCACTTTATGGCTCTCTGTAAGGTCAGCATCCCTTCCTCTGATTGGTTGAGAGCTGAGTGATTGATTGCTGTATATGAAATATGATGGATGACCTTACCAACAGGCTCAACAGGAGACCCAGAAGGCAGCGCTGAGGTACGAGAGGGCTGTCTCCATGCACACAGCTGCCAGAGAGATGGTTTATGTGGCTGAGCAAGGTTTATTGGCTGACAGGAACACATTGGACCCTACCTGGCAAGAGATGCTAAACCACGCCACAGCCAAGGTACGACACAGTGACTCAGCATCGCTCTTAGATAATTACGGCAATAGGCGGTAGCATAAAATTTGCTCAAAAGCACAAGAGCTCTTAGGTTTACAACAGGTCTTAATTGCTAAAATCAATCCCTCATCATCAGAATTATAGGTTTGCCTTGTTAAATCTTAATGTGCACAGCTGGTTAGTGTGGATTTTAATGGCAGTGTGGCTTTGAGTGTCACAGTGGGAGCAATCAATAATGCTGATGAATGCACACCTACACTTAAAGATCAAGGTTACATGTCTTAATTTATATTTTATTCAAACCCTGCCAGTAAAATGTAAGCAGCACTTCTTTGATGTGAAATCATCCTACAGTTTTAGTTTCCAGTTGGGTTGTCACCAAAACTTCAGTAGTCAATAGCAATGCTAGTGAATTTTCAAGATTCTTGATGCCAATTCCAGAAGCATTGAAAATACTTAAATACTGTTAAACGCACTCACTTTTTACAATTATTACCTCAGGTTTTTCAATAAATCATTCAAGTGAAAGTTGCAAATTAAATAAACACTGATTCAGGTTTATAAATTAATCATTCTAGTGAACAGCCAGTAATAAAGTACAGAAAAATAAGAAGGAATGGAACAAAAATACAAATAACAGTGCTTGAAGTTTTCAAATTAACCATTCAAGTAAATAGTCAGTAATAAAAAGAATAAAGTAACAAATTGCATGCAGTAGAATAGCAGCAATAGAACAAAGAACAAATTAAGTAAACAATAGTTCAAGTTTTTTAATTAATCATTTGACTAAACGGTCAGTAATAACAATATCAAGAAACAAATTACAACAGAACAGAACATTGGATATGCCTGGTCTTATTGTGAATGATTTATTGGTGCATGTTATTCCAAAGAATAAAATTGTCTTTGTTATCTTTAATCCAAATGTAAAAACTTTGTCTGCAATGACTTTTCTCCTGATGTCACTTAGGCCGAATGGTTTTCTGGATAGCCAGATAGTTATTTCAGCAAACTCACATTCAGTCTGGCTCCATTCTGTTTTGTAATGCCCTCTTTTAACAATTTATTCAATTCCCAGATAAAAAAAAAAAGTCTTGTTTTTTTTTTCTCATTCAGTATCCTGCCTTACTTTGAAATGCATCATATTACAGAAATAAAATGGGTTTTTCAGGCAATTCATGTTAACTTAAAATTAACAAAAAAGATTTCAGTTGACTCTGTTTTAACAATCAGTAATAAAATATAGAATAAAGAAACAAATTACCAGTAATGGAACAACTAAAAACAATAGAACAAATAAACAAATTTGTATTTATTTATACAAATAAAGTTAACTGTGAAAGTTTCAGAAACAGCAAAGTAAACACTCCGAAATATATTGGACATTCACACTGTAGACCAATTGATATTGTTGAATTTTCTTTAAAGGGGTCATATGATGTTGCTAAAAAGAACATTATTTTGTGTATTTGGTGTAATGAAATGTGTTTATGTGGTTTAAGGTTCAAAAAACACATTATTTTCCACATACTGTACATTATTGTTTCTACTCTATGCCCCACCTTTCTGAAACGCGACGATTTTTACAAAGCTCATCGGTCTGAAAAGCGAGGTGTGCTGTGATTGGCCAGCTATCCAGTGCGTTGTGATTGGCCGAATACCTCAAGCCTGTGACGGAAATGTTATGCCCCTTACCATATTGTGATGCCGTGTGTGCGACGAGCGTCTGTGTACGAGGCATTTGTTGCATCCAGTGGGGACATAATTACGGATTATAATGACTTATACGGCCTTTTTACACGTTGCATTGCATCGCGCCGCGTAAACATAAAACCAGAAATCTAAATCTAGTCGTGTCCTCTTTTGGAAGACCAAACAAAGTAGTTTC
>NW_015542555.1:1013505-1016172 GCF_001515605.1 Sinocyclocheilus anshuiensis
TGTTCTGGAACAGTGTTGTAAATACAACTTAATCACTGATTTCTAGTCGTGTCCATTTTTGGAAGGCCAAACAAAGTAGTTTCGCTTTCACAACGTATTTTCGTTTTCACAGCGTCACACATGGCGGGCTAGAGTAAGCGGAGGCCGGCGGCTAGAGTGAGCGAAGGCCGGCTTGAGTGAGCAGCGGGCGGGCTTGCAGCAACCACATGTGACGACCCCGGGCTGGACTCCGCTTCGTCCACGGTGAAAGCCGATCCGGCAATCCACAGCGCGAAGTTGATGTATTTCCTCAGCGACCAGCACGGATCAGCTCTAGGCATGACGAAGCAGATATCGTCCTCTTTTTGGAAGACCAAACAAAGTAGTTTCGCTTTCACAACGAAACACACAGTGTCTTCACGACATGGCTGCAGCGTCAACAATACTACAGTGAGAATAAAAGTTACGCCTTCTTTCTTTGCGTGAACATTTGGGCGGCGTTATGCAAATCTTCCCACATCGTGACGTAGATATGTGGGGGCGTGTTAGAACGAGCCGTTTTAGGTAGGCGTGGCTGACTTAACTTTTATAAAGAATATCTCTTTGGATTTGAGACTTTAGTCTTTGCAACTTTACAGATCTTCTTTATGCACCAAGAGCTTGTAACACTCCAAAGAGAAAGGAAAAATTTTAATCGCATCATATGACCCCTTTAACTGTTAGTATGAACTTGATACTGAAGTACTGTACCTTTAACATTCCTGAATGTTATCTTCCTCTGTACGTTTCTACAAACTCTTAAGAATACTCTGTTATTGACAGGGTTGATGCGATATTGACTTGTCAAGTCTTTGTGTGAATGATACAGAAAGATAAGAGAATAAATTCGATTAAATGTCCGTTGAGAACAGAACAGGATATTACGTTTGACATGTTTCTGTTTTCAGGTGAACGAGGCAGAAGAGGAGCGTTTGAGGAGTGAGAGGGAGCACCAGCGTGTCACTCAGCTTTGTCAGGAAGCAGAAGCACATGTGCAGACTTTGCAGAAGGCTCTTAAGAGGGTCATTATCAAGTCCAAGCCTTATTTTGAGCTCAAGGCTCAGTTCAACCACATCTTAGAGGTATGCATCAGAGACTGGCCTCTGCTGTAAAAGTAGTCTGCTGGCCATATTGATTTAAGTTACAAAATGAAATCCTCTATGAAATGCAAACTAGTGGTGGGCAGAATGAATAGAAACTTGACTTGTAGCATACAAACTATTCATTTTTTTTAGTTAGTCTATTACATTTTGTAGTATAAAGAAGTAAACTTTTTCTAACATCAGCCAATTAGTGGTTATTGGCCATAACAAAAAAAAATAAATTGGTTTGAATTTCAATATTAGTGCATCCCTAAATATTATAAAACATTTTTCTGATTGGATGATTATCTGTTTATCTGGTTACCATAATGTCATTAATATATTTGGTGCATAAACATGACAAATTGTTTGTCTTTTTTTATCCATTGTGCTATGATTATCATCACTCATTAACAGGAGCACAAGTCCAAAGTCGTCCAGCTGGAGGAACGGGTGGCGAAGGTGAAGACCCGATATTCTGTCGCCCTCCGCAACCTTGAGCAAATCAGCGAGCACATCCATGCGCAAAGAGGGCGCATTCGTGCCGCCAAAGAGCGAAACAGAGCCCGTGGGGGGCGGAGCTCTCCAGTGGGGGCGGAGTCTGAGGGTGTAATCCAGGCAGGGGCGTATGCAGGGGTGGTGGCCAATCCTTTAATGGATAATGACTGGGCCGATCAGGAGAAAACCAGGCAGTGGGTGGAGAAACACAGGGATGTGGGGTGGGGCCGGAGAGAGAAGGCGGGGTCAGACTCCATGTCAGTCATCAGCCTGCAAACCATCGCCTCTGACCTGGAGAAGTTCGATTCTGTGGAGCACTTGGGCGACCTTAGTGACGTCGGAAGTATAATAGGTGAGGAGAAAGAGGCAGAGAGCGAGAGAGGATTTAGGGTCGACGATAGAATAGTAGAGAGAGAGGTGGTGAATCTCTCGAGACAGGACGCAGAGAAAGGTGCCTCAGGGACGGACAGACAGCAGAGAGATGGAGAGCGAGAGAGCTTTGTGAAGCAGCACCACAGAAGTGTTAGTTTGTGAGGAAACAGGAAATTAGAGTTGCCTGTTACTCCACCCCAATCTTGGAGGGCTAAAGCTTGCCTGCAGGCTTCCAGGCGAGACTCTCAACTGACTACAAATGAATCAGACTGAAAACACTCTGCATTCTCTTAAAGGGATAGTTCACCCAAAAATGAACATTCTGTCATTAATTACTCACCCTCATGTCGTTCTAAACCCGTAAGACCTTCGTTCATCTTCGGAACACAAATTAAGATTTTTTTTGATGAAATCCGAGAGCTCTCTGACCCTCCAACTCAACTGAAATTTTAGGCCCAGAAACATACAGTAGTAAGGTCATCATTAAAATTAGAGCCCGACCGATATATCGTTTTGCCGATATTATCGATCAAGCTATCAAGGATAGCCCCCGGGGTTCGGGAGTTACGGGTGGTTAAATTCGCGGTCCGGCGCCGACCGATCTAGCGATCCCGGGGGGCTATTTTTTGGTGGAGATCCGCCGGCGCGTTCGCGAGATAGTGACACCAGTCAACACTTTCCCTTCAGTAAGGAGGTC
>NW_015542555.1:1016269-1016628 GCF_001515605.1 Sinocyclocheilus anshuiensis
GGTATCGGCCTTTTTTTACTCCCTAATATCGGTATCGGCCCCAAAAAACCCATATCGGTCGGGCTCTAGTTAAAATAGTCCATGTGACATCAGTGGTTCATCCATAATTTTACGAAGCTACGAGAATACTTTTTGTGTACAAAGAAAACAAAAATAACCCTGAGTTACCATCATCTGCCATTATCGAAAGTACCATGACGCATGAGTGTGCATTCCTCTGCACGTAAACAACGCATGTGGTATTCTCTATAATGACGAAAGATGGTAACTCGGGGTAGAAGAAATGTTAAAGGGGTCATATGATGCGATTTCCAGTTTTCCTTTCTCTTTGGAGTGTTACAAGCTGATTGTGCATAGAT
>NW_015542555.1:1016834-1039244 GCF_001515605.1 Sinocyclocheilus anshuiensis
TGTCAACATATTCTGTTACACCAAATACACAAAATAATGATCTTTAAAAAAGCATCATATGACCCCTTTAAATAAAGTCGTTGTTTTAGTTTTATTTGCACACAAAAAGTATTCTCATAGCTTCGTAAAATTACAGTTTAACCACTGATGTCACATAGACTGTTTTACCGATGTCCTTATATGTTTCTGGGTCTGGGAACATTTTAGTTGCATTGCTGTCTATGCAGGGTCAGAGAACTCTCGGATTTCATCAAAAATATCTTAATTTGTGTTCTGAAGATGAATGAAGGTCTTACAGGTTTGGAATGACATGAGGGTGAGTAATTAATGACAGAATTTTCATTTTTGGGTGAACTATCCCTGTAAAGGTGGTGTGTAATTTCAGCGCCCCTTGTGGCACTTAATGGAATTGCAAAAACATACAGGTTTCCCGAAACACTTTCTGTCATTGGTTAGATGATCCGCCCCCAAACTTATGCCATTGGTTGAGCCAGTGTTGCCGTATCAGGCTGGTCTGGACGCTCAAAAAGAGTTTACACGTTTCGGAGAAATCAACATACTAATAGCTTGATTTTTGCTGCACATTAAGTTAGGAGAATATCAACAAAAATTACACACTCCATCTTTAACAGCACTAACTATGGAAGTCCGTTTCCACCTGAGAGTAAAAAAAAACAAATTGGTAATTGTAGATCAACATACATTTTGTCACCGTTAAAGGATTAGTTCACTCCAGAATTAACATTTCCTGATAATTTACTCACCCCCATGTCATCCAAAATGTTCATGTCTTTCTTCAGTCGCAAAGAAATTAAGATTTTTGAGGAAAACATTTAGGGATTTTTCTCCATATAGTGGACTTCAACAGGGACCAACGGGTTGAAGGTGCTAATTGCAGTTTCAATGCAGCTTCAAAGGGTCTTATCTAGTGAAACGATCAGTCATTTTCCTCAGAATTTTTTTTTTAACCACAAATGCTTGTCTTGCACTAGCTCTGTGATGCGCGTCCATGACTTCACGCATCGCATATCACAAAGCTAGTGCAGGGCAAGCATTTGTGGATAAAAAGAATGTACGTTTATTTTATTTTATTTTTTAGAAAATGACCGATTGTTTCGCTGGATAAGACCGTTTGAAGCTGCATTGAAACTACAATTTGGACCTTTAACCTGTTGGTCCACTATAGTCCATATATGGAGAAACCCTGGAATGTTTTCCTCAAAAACTTTAATTTCTTTTTGACTGAAAAAAGAAAGACATGAACATCTTGGATGACATGGGGGTGAGTAAATTATCAGGAATTTTTTATTCTGGCGTGAACTACTCCTTTAAGAGAAATAAAGTCACAGTGGGCCTCATTCATTAAATTTTTGTAAATATATGAGTAAATTTGGAGTAATTTGCACATATAAAGGACCTTCCAGAAAACTCTTATTCAGATTCACAAATGCTTCAAACCTCAGATTTGATAATAAAACATGAATGAAATGAATCCCACAATTAGCATAATTGAATTAGGACTATGCAGCTGTTTTCAATCATTTTTGTTTTATGAATTAAATTTATTTTCATGTTTAACTAATATTAATTTTGTTATATTTTATATTTCATGACTCTGAAAATATACGTCAGTGGCTTTACGAACAATTTAGACAAAAACAAATTCTGTTCATGTTTCATGAATGAGGCCAATTGTGACATTGTGAGACCTAAAGTTGCAATTATGAGAAAGTCACATTTGCAAGTTTTGTGATTTTAATTCACGGAATTGCAAGAAATAAACCTGTCGTCTTCATTTTATTTATTTATTTATTTATTTATTTGATTATTTATTTTTTACTGAAAATGGTGGAAACTGGCTTACATAACTAATAGTCCTACCACACGGTTCAAATGAGTGGAAAGCTCCTCCAGCTGTGGTGGCTAAGATTCAGACATTATATTGAATCCATTTTTGGACATAAGAAATCGAGTAATTGAGAGGAAGGAGAATATTAACACACACTACACTGACTGATGTGGCATTATTGTAACACTGCACTATAGCGGAGGGGGCTCAGATGTTCTCGGCAAATTAATGAATGACAATAAGGAGGATGTATTTTAGTCAGTCCGCAGGGATTTGTAGTTCTCACGCTCTGATCCTGTCTTCTTGGTTACTCGGTCAGGGAACGGGAAAAAAGGCAGAAAAGACACTTCACACAATGCGAGAGAGAGGGAAAACAAGTGAGAACTGGATTGAACATTGCAGATCAAACTCACATCTCTTTCTATTACCTCAGAAAAGGGAAATGCTCTTACAGTGGAGGTCTATGGGTGCGGTTCTACACTTTCCTGATTGACACTGTTCATCTGACTTAACTTGTATGTAACCTGGAATATATTTTTTTATAATATTGCTGTATTTGGTTCCCATCTCCAGGTCTCTCTCATCAAGTGTAGATATCTGGAATATTTTGTTTTTATTATTTTATTTGGCTGTCAGTTGGTATTATTTTGTGCAACAAGTAATGGCATTTATGATATATTTTACTGTACTGTTTTTATTGATTTTGATCTTTTTGAGAGATTTTAGGTCAGTCGAGGAATGAAAAAAATGGCCGAAAATGTTTACAAGTGTTGTCAGTTCTGCTGGATTTTTACAAGAAAAGTTGAGTAAATAGAACAAAAGTGGAGTGACTGAATGATGTGTACTTGATGACGCAACTGTGTTTTGCAGATATACACTTTGAAATCATGTAATATGCTAGCTGTTGAACAAACCGTGCTGTGGACAGTACAGTATTGTTTACAGAATGTTTTTTTTATTTTTTTTAAATGTAATTGTTGTAGTTTTTGTCCACAAACCTTGTAAATCCATCCTTCCCCCATCATAACCTGCTGTGCACAGATTCCTCACCTCTCCTCATAGTAAATAGATGATGCTCTGTAGAGTTAATCCAGTATGCTGCTGTCTCTCTCCATTCATTAGGTCACATGAACTCTATGTATATACAAGCTGATGTATGATGAATACAATTAATCCTTACGTGACTGATACTGTAACTTATTCTGTAAATGTTAATTTATTGCACAGTTAGAGATATTAAAACTTGAATTTAACAACTATGATCTTCTTTTTCTTATTTAATCTCACCTGGAGTGTGGAGTATGGAAGGTTGCTAATTACTACTTTGTATCTCCCAATTGTGACTTTATATCACAAGATATGTTTTTATATCTCACAATGCAACTATACGTCAAAGTTTTGACTTTGTTTTTTGTAATGCGACACTGACTCGTGACTCACAATTGCAAGTTTATTTGTCATAATTGCGACTGTCTCAGTTAACAAAATGTGACTCTATATCGCTCAATTTTTGACTATTTTCTTGTAAGTGTGACTTTATATCCTATCATTGCAACTATTTCTTACAATTGCAACATTCAAGCTAAAAATCTTTCTTACAGTGTCATTCTTTATCTCTCAATGTCGACATTATTGTAATTATGACTATTTCTTATAATTTTGACATTGTCTACCAGCTGTGACATTGCAATTGTGACCATTTTTATTATTATTAATGTGACTTTAAGTGTCACAATGTGACTTTCTCACAATTGCAACTTTGTCTCACAATTGTGAAGATTAATTAAAATTTCCACATTATAACAAAAAAAATGTGCCTTCCTTTATATCTTGGGCTTTGACTCTGTGTCTCTCAATTCCAAATTTATTTCTTCCAAGTTATGTTTTTTTTCTCGTAATTGTGGCTATGTCTCCCTGATGTGACTTATAGTGTCGCATGAGAAGTCACAACTGCGAAATATAACTCATTGTAATTGCAAATTTATATCTTACAATTGCAAATATTTTTTTGAGACTGAATCTAAATGTTACTGTCTTTTACAAGAGATCAATTCGAAATCAAGAAATATAAAGTCACATTGTAATTGTGAATGTCTCCCAGATGTGACTTTATATTTCGCAGTTGTGACTTTGTTTCTAGTAATGCGACACTATAATTCACATTGTAAGTGTGAATTTATATCTTACAATTGCAAATATTTTTTGAGACAGTGTAACTCATACAAGAAATCAAGAAATATAAAGCAACATTGTAATTATGACTATTTCTCGTACTTGCGACCCTTCGCATAGAGTTTGATTGACATGCGATCTGACCAATCATAAGGCAGAATCTGCCATTTTGTCCGACAAACCAGGCCGGAGAGTAGATTAACTTCAGTGGATGTAAACTGTATTGATGTCTTTTTAAAATAAAATACCTTCTGATGTTCATTCATGTTTATTTCGTGCTTTAAGTAAATATAAAAATATGATCGGTTCAGGTGCTGCTTCAGGCGCTACAGCGATCTCTCACAACACTTTAAAGAGCCACAAAACATTATTGTTTGGATTCCTTAAAAGAGACCAAATTTGAAAGCTTTGTCTTGTCTGTCGGCATGTTGTCAGTTTTCTCTTTGCTCCATGATGTATTTTTCACTGCATGAGAACATGATGTGTGGCGTGAGAGCGCCGTGGCTTGTCGCACATAGCAACAGTAACTAAGAGGGGGCGGGTCTTTGCGAAGGGTCAACTGTGAACATTTTCTTTACATCTCACAGTATGACTATATCTCTTAATTTCAACTTTATTACTTGTAATTATGGCCTTATTTCTCATTTACAATTGTGACTTTATGTCTTGCAGTTGCCTGTTTGTTTCTAGTAATGTGACAATCAATCTTACTGTAAATTTTGTTTCAGAATTGCATTTATTTCTTGAAATTGCGACATTATAACTAATAATACAACCTATCTTCAGCAATGTGACTATATCTCTAAATTCTATTTTTATAGTAATTATTTCTGGTAGTTATGAGATTATTTCTCATCTTTGCGACTTTAAATCACTCAATGTGACTTTTTCATGCTCTTAACTTTATCCCACATTTCAATTGTTTTGGCTTCCATATCAGAGAGGTTTTACTTGATGCAACAGGATTATGCACATTTTCTGAAGAAAACGAGAAGTGCACTTACTCGTGCGCCACCACAAGGCAAGGGGTGTCCTGGGTGGTTGCTAAGGCATCGCTATGTATGTCGTCTTGTGTGTGGGCTTGTTAGATTTGCTAGCCCTGCGTAGGAGCATTAGTACCAGTTACGCTTGGTTTAACAAACACCACTAATTACCAGTTATACTGAAAGTGTCTCAATAGCTTGGTAATTGTAATCAAGAAGAATGGCGAGTTCCCAGGTTTTCTCAGGTATTTTAGGCTGAATGTTGAGCCGAGAGCAGTGGGGCACTCCAGCTACCTGAAATCAATCAGATGTGCAGTACTTCCATAATGAAAAGAGAAAGAGAGGAGGAGATTATCCTCTGTCTTCAGTCTTTAATTATTCAACAATGATATAAATATCGAGCACAGAACTCATAGAAACCGGCCGCTGGGGAGAGAAAGGAGTGTGTGAGGATTAGAGCAAAGGATGAATGTGATGTAAAATGCGATAATTGTCATAGTGAAAGGGAGGATGAGGGCAGTTTAAGGTGAGAGACTAAGAGTCTCTGTGACTGCAGAGAGTGAAGGTGACATTAGGCGTGGGAGTTTGTGAGAGACAGCCAAGATGATGACAGCCGAGTTTAAACTGAAAGATGAGGTGTCACCGGCAGCATTTGTACCCGGAGCTACTCCCGCAGAGTGTTTTTTTTTTTCTTCTCTTTCTGGTTTTCATTATGTCGAAATTTCTCACTCAGGACTTTGTGACTCACTGATTCCACTGCTGGGATACCTGAGGGGAAACACATCAGAAAATGCATTATTTTGATTGTCAATTTGGAGAGGTACATTACAGACTGGAACGAGCCTTGTTCCTTCATGAAGTTCACACATCAGAACTCATTTATAGACGTAGCATTCTTATCATTGATGCAACTTTTGTTTGTTAAAGAGTTGCAGCATTTACTTGTGTTAAGAAAATAGAAAGTGTTTTACATGTTTTTGAAAGAAGTCATCAAGGCTGCATTTAAATGACAAAAAGTACA
This sequence comes from Sinocyclocheilus anshuiensis, assembly GCF_001515605.1. NCBI lineage: Eukaryota > Metazoa > Chordata > Actinopteri > Cypriniformes > Cyprinidae > Sinocyclocheilus > Sinocyclocheilus anshuiensis. The sequence goes on from NW_015542555.1 coordinate 1,022,860, forward strand.
GGAAAAACAGCAATATTGTAAAATATTATTACAGTTTAAAATAACTGTTTTCAATTGTAATATATTTTAAAATGTAATTAATTTCTGAATTTTCAGCATCATTACTCATTCATTCCAATGTGCTGATTTGCTGCTCAAGAAACATTTATTATTATTAATATTATGTTAAGTATAATATGTTTTTTAACTAAAAGAATTCTAAAAGAGTTTCAGGTCAAGTATTGCCTGCCATGCTACAAGATGCTGCATTCACAGCTTGGCACGTGCTGTCCGCTGCCCTCTTACTCTTACACATCACAGACTGGCTGAGTTTGTACCGGGATCAGAACTCAAGTGTCACACCTAATGGAACAGATCCCAGGTGAGGTAGTTGTGATTTCACTGATCTTACCTGTCTGTGAGCAACCTTGGAATAGATTGACCAGTGAAGGGCTTTGTTCTGAGGCGAAGAAAAAGAGAGCATGAGATCAAGACAGTTCTGATAAATAGAATTGATCCAGAAATAGGGAGAGCGCAAACAGTTGGCCTTGTTAGGAAAGATTTATCTGAAGTCTGGGTTTAAAAAACTGACCCAGACAGAATTTAGAAGATGCAATTCTATCTCTCTCTCTCTCTCTCTCTCTCTCTCTCTTTCTCTCTTTCTTTATGTGGTTTTGTATGTCATTTTGTTAATTGTTATATTCATTCCTCCCATTGCTTCTCTCTCTCTGTCTGTCTTTCTGTCTCTCTCTAGGACATAAGTTATGCATGTATGTGTATATGTATGTATGTGTATATGTATATATATATATCATTTACAACTCTTAGATTAGGTTAGATTTATTGTTAGATTTTTAACATTCTGAATGTTATTCTTGTCCCCAGATATGGCTCTTCCAGTGTAAATCTGTTTTCCCCTCAACCACACACCCCATTTTATTATCCACCGGTCAAAATTGTATAAATCTAACCACTTAGAAAAGTAATAGCACACATCAAGCCGCACAATTTGAGATATGATTCATATCTGTAGCACATATGGTACAGGATGAGTTAAGCTTGTTACAGCAAGCACCACTAATAATAATTGCTTCAAATTAATACTTCAAATTATTCATAGCCACGTAAACCAATACTGCACAGAGAGATACATTTGGCTCTTCCAAATGAATGGTAATAGGCCTGACTGGTGTGTGGAAACAGCACCTCTTGTGCGAATGCACATCCCCTACAGTGAAACTATAGTGCTTCTGGACTGATGTAAATGATTTGCCTCCACCGCATGCCATTGTATATGTAAATGAGAGCTCCTTGAAAGTGGCTGCACAAAAACATTTGCAGCGGGCAATAATGAAGTGCTCCCTATCCTACTGTACTCCTCTGTTTGTGCTCAGCAAGCACAATCTATTGTCATGAGTATGACAACATCTGTATGAGTAATTACTGCAGCCCACTGCACACTGTCCAATTTCCATTCCGTCTAATGGGAGAGCACAGAACTAATGCTCAGAAGAGTTTGAGAGTGATCCTCTGATGAAATTAGATGTGGCAGACTGGCAGTGGTTTGGCTTTTCATATGGCCATCCATTTGATTACTCTGCTGCACCACCGGTGGTTGCAAACATGAAAATTGCATCGCAATTCTTCCCAGCAAATCAGAAAGTTTTAAAGGTCATTATTGACTTTGTGCATGGGAAAGAGACTACTGAGGTGTTGACATCCTAATGGACTAGGTCTATAATGAAATGTTTGCCTGCACCCTCACTCACATGATAAATGCTGCTCTCATCTAATAGTGAGATATCATTTTCAACCAGCATGACTCATCCTCTCAGCTTCCACTGCCAAGAACAGAGACACAGGATTTAGAGCAGCACTCTCACAGAGGAACTCTTCCATTCCCAAGCTGGAAACAAGAAACTGGGAACTAACTTTTTATTTCTTCAAGGAAATACAAAAAGAGCATAGCTGTTCGGTCATTACATCGATTTGTAGGCCGATCCGGAAGGCTAATTCACCACTGGTTCCCTTGGGAATTTCTTATCGGTTTTTAAGAATAGTTTTAGGATTATAAGTAAAAAATAAAAAAAGGTGTGTGAAAAGACTTTGAATTAGTTTCTTTTTTTATTTTATTTTGAAGCATTTGCTGCAAAAAGCCTTGGTTTAAGAAAACAGTATCTTCTTTATGCTAATATGGAATTTATGTTGTAGAACAAAACATCTCTTCAAAACAATATAGGCCACAGCCCTAATTGTATTTATAATCTGTAAATTGCCATTCCCAAAACCCACTGACAATTCCTTAGAGAATCCATGGTTCAAAAATGCTAATCTCCAACTGGGTAATAGGACAACAAACTGAACAGCTTTAGTTGTAGGTAAGCTTAGGTTTATAGGCTTTGGTTCTGATGCTTTGCTGTTGTCACATAACACTACTTCAAAATGTAATATTTAATTCAATGTGTTGCTGCTTGTTTCTTTGTAATTGTGTGTGAAATTTATAATTTCTGAATAAAAATTATTTCTACACCAAAATGTGTGTGTGTGTGTGTATGGTGTGTGTGTATATATATATAGTATAAACACACACACACACACACACACACACACTCACACGCTGAAATATATATATAATTTTAATAAATGTATTCAATAGATTTAATAAAACAGTTTGAGCTTTAAAATCATGCAGCAGCAGAAGTAAAACAGTAAAACAGAATGCTTCAATATCAACTTTAAGCCAAATACAACAGATTTCGGACAAGTCTTGCAACCAGAAGTATCTGCAAAATTTAATAATAAATATACTTATCTTAATAATTGGCTAATGAATCTGTAGATTTGTAGATGGTAAATTTGTAGAAGTTCATTGCTTGAGTGAATGTGTGCACTCATTTACGACACAGCTGCCAAAATATATAGATATTTGAAATAAAGTAATTTAATATATATCCTCAAATGTCAAATTATTGAGTGCAAATAAGAAAAGATATTTGTGGTAAAATCTCTTCTATTTGTTCATAGATTGCATCAAAAGTGGAGGCTAAAAATTTGGAGCAAGAGGTAAGGGCCAGAACACGGGAAATGTGATGGTATTTAACAAAATAAAAAGTCAATGAGTGAATTTGTAAATTATATTTTAAATAAGCTATTAAGCAGCACATAAGTTGTTATTTATTACTGCTTCCAGTTAATACCAGCTTGAGCTGCTTTTTCTAGTATAGGGAATACAATGCTGCCTTGAAAGCAATGGAAGAATGAGTAGTCATCTAGAAAGTAACAATTGAAGCACCAACCCAGCTTAAGCCAGCCTAAGACAGTTTGCTAGTCATAACCAGTGTTGGGGAAAGTTCCTTTTAAAAGTAATGCATTACAATATTGCGTTACTCCATAAAAAAGTAACTAATTACATTACTTAGTTACTTTTTATGGAAAGTAGTGCGTTACGTTACTTTTGCGTTACTTTTAAAATCTGGACAGGGCTTGCTTGTTTGTTTTTAAAATAAAAAAGTTATATTTTTGGCAAATATAAAAGCCTTTTCACACCAAAAGTGAAATGAATAAGCCTCAGGCTGAAGGGAAAGTAAATGTACGTCCATACAGTAGAATGCAGAAGAAGAAATTTCAACACAAATGTTTGTCTAGAGTAATTTGTGCTTATTAGTACGGTTGAACTGGATCATCGAAGGTCAGAAGCAAAGACATTGGTTAATAGAATGGGATTAAATACATAAAGGATATTTGTGTTGTTTAACATTTAATTATTGCAGGTTTGCGTCATATTCAGAGTTGCATTATTTTTATTCATTTTGAGGAATACTGAATCTGTGTGTTTTTTTTTTGTGAGTGAGATGAATTAATGCATATTCATATTTATTTTAGAACTACAGTAACATCTTCTGATTTCTCTCAACATGGGGGCAGGAGAGCTGTCAGTCAATAAATTGGGGGAAAAAAGTAACTTGCGTTACTTATTTGAAAAAGTAACTCAGATATTCTCTTGTAAATTAAAAAGTAATGCGTTACTTTACTAGTTACTTGAAAAAAGTAATCTGATTACGTAACTCGCGTTACTTGTAATGCGTTACCCCCAACACTGGTCATAACTGGTTTATGGTCTCCTGACCTGGACAAGCCATGGTGTTCAACTGGACTACCAGCTAAAAAGTGCTATAAAACCAGCCAAAAGACTAAGCCAGCAAATCAGCTTCGTTCCTCACAAAAGAATCAAGATGCTCCAGTCGACGAATAAATATAATACAGTGACAGAATGACTACATACATCAAAGTGACACTTCATTAGAAGAGGAGATCTGGAGACCACGGGCTTCCATTGGCTCATGCACCCTGCGCAGGGAGGAGGTCTGCACTATTTATCTGGGATATGAGCGCACCATCTGTCTTTCCGTCAGCCAATGAGCGCTTTAATTCCCACTCTATTCACCGGCGGTGTCTTCATGTAGTGAGCGGACTGCACACTACAGACTGCAGATGAGAGAGGGGCGCACTGCCCTGTGACACCGCGAGCGAGCGAGGGACAGTAACGTTACCGAGAGCGCGAGGAAGCGGAGGGAGGCTCCGCGAGCCGTCGTCGTCCGTCGTCTGTGTGTAGCTACCGTGTTTCTTTTTTGCCGGTATTACATCATATATATTCAGTCCTGACTGGCTTCCACAGAGGATACTCTCATGAGCCGTTTAATTTCCATCGATATTTGGTATTTATTTTTTACCTGCAAGTCTTTTAGGCGACGGAATCATGGCAAGTACGCTAGCGTCTAATGTTCGTACGATTTGCGAAAAACGACAGTCCGTCGGACGTTTGTAAACAACAGTGTGAACGTTTGCGTCTAACACAGCTTCTTTTTTGCGTGTACGCTTTATTGAATTTGTTGTCACTCGTTGTAATCGAGCAATACATTAGCACAACTGTATATCTTGTTCTCTAATTACTATTATTATTTTTTAATTTTAAAACATTCGACTGTTATTTAATCACACGAATATTGAAAAGTAATTGTAATCTCGCACACAAGCGACGCACGCAATATTAATCGTACAAGAGCAATTTCACGCGCACGGAGGCAGTTGGCGGATGAAGTTTAATACGAAGCTGTGCGTAGTGAACGCCTAGCGCGAGCAATTAAAAGCATATTTATTTACCTGTCGTCTTACTAGTACGCACACGTACACACGCTGGCTATATCGAGCATCCCTCCAGGACCACCTCCACAGACCGTTCCCAAAAGAGCCCGCACGACGCGGTAAGTAATATAATTGTGTGCAGTAATTGTTCTCGTCGGGGGTCTCATCTACCTTACAGTGAAACAATTTAATTGAATGTGTCATCATGAGGTTTCTTAGCAGTTTTGAGGCACCACACAGACGCTGTGCTCAGAAACACCAGCTCAGCTGCTGTAGTGTAGAAATCCCACTAAAACATCGTTTCAATGGGCCCTGCAGCGTAGTGGAGAGGCAGGTTGACCCGGAGTGTTTTTGAGCGCTTGTATTCTCAGTCTTGTGTTTGAATGGTCGCTGTCCGCGGTGCTGATGTAGAGCAGCGCTTCTCGATCCGGGTCCTGGACGAGCCCAGTACTGCACATTTTGGATGCATGCTCCAAGACCTAAAATGAGAACAATATAAAAAAAAAGGTTACCTTATTATATTCTGCAAATAAATGGCATATTTAAAAGACAATACACCTCAATTTACTGTTAGGAAAAAAAAACTGATGATGATGTGAATTGAAAATGAGCTCTTTGCACTTTTCTTTTCCACATTTTTGGCCTATAAATCAATTTTTTTTGTAAGAAATCTGCTACTATTATGTGTGCAAGCTCTTCTCCTTGTTGAACTTTGGTGTTGTTTTTTGGGTCTCATGCACCAAAGTCATTTTTATGTACTAACTCCTTTAAGTATTTGGCGTGGACATTCTTTTTTTCCACTGTAAAATATTGTAAAAGTTTATTAATGAGTTAATAAGTCTTAATTACCTTGTGATTTAAAGAGATTTTTAAAATTATATTTAATACATCATGCATAGTTTATTTTACAGTGAAATATTTGAAAAAAATTAAATTCCCTGTGTGATCCATCAAAAATGTATTTTTATTATTTTTGTTTTAATTATTGGTATTATTTAAATATTTATGATGTTTAGTTAATAGTAATTAATAGTATCGGGAAAAGTAACACGTTGAATTAAATGTGCAATTTGGAAGTATAAAGACTGAAATAGTATTTTCTTGTAAAACACACTCCAATGAGTGTTTACAACTTAAAAAAAAATTTTTTTTACAGTGTGGGTGATCATGTGGGCTTCCATTGTATCAGCTGTGTTGCTATCAGTACATTTTGCAGTAATTTTGCAGCTTAAATATGTTGGTGTATTAACATTATTATAATTTAACAACATCAAATTAGGAAACGCAAATTGTGTAGTCCATAAAATGACAATGTAATGAATCAACCTTCCTTGCTGAATTTTTTTATGTTGAGATTAGGATACGGGAGACATGAAAGCCACCCAAAATGTGTATTTTTCAGGAACAGGGTTGAGAAGCACTTACATAGCTCAGTATTTCTTGATTCAGGTCTTGGAGGGCCTCAAAACTACTACTACTAACTATCGGTTCATCTGTAAAATGCTCTATGAAGTGAAATGAGTGTGTAAAATAAAGGAGACATCCAAATTGTGCAGTGTTGAGGGTCCTGCAGAAAGAACCCTGTAAAAAAAATGGCTGAGGAAAGAGAGGCAGATGAAGAGGAGAGGGTGGCGGTTGAGTGGTTTTGATTGTTGTTTTTGTTGTGAATATTGACGTGAAACAGAAACTGGGGTATTGTGCTAAAGTTGTTGTATATTTGATTGAAATGTATGTTATGCAGTCTGTGTTTCATGCATTGTAAAGAGTGACAATGTGCAGTTGTTACCTAAAGAAACATTTTTACCTTGATCTGAGCTTTAAAATTAAGTGTATTGTTGCGACTGAATATTCAATCATATTAAATAATATTTTTGGGCTTGAATTAGACCAGTTGATTTAGATATTACAACACGAGGCACATCTTCAGCATAACATTTTTACCAAATATTTTTACAGTGTTGTTTAGGTGGGCAGTTCTGAATTTAAATGCCACACTGTTTAAAATAAAGATTCTTTATTGGCATTGATGGTTCCATAAAGAACCTTTAACATCCATGGAACATTTCCATTCTACAAAAGGTTCTTTATAGTGGAAAAAGGTTATTTAAAAATCTGAGGGGAAAAATGGTTCTTTTAGAATGTTCATTGAAAGGTTATTTGAATAAATGGCATCCCTGCGGAAAAATGAATGAATAAATACAGTAAATAAAAATTAAAACATCCTTTTGGAACCTTTATTTTTAAGAGTGGAGTTTTGTTGAATTTTTGTATGTATTCTCGCAAGTAGTTGAATACTCTTATATTTAATGAATCATTAATATATCGTGAAGTGATTTGTTTACTATAGGGCTAAGTAACAGAAACATCAAGGTCCTTATAAAGGCCAGGACCATTCTTTGGCTTGGCAACAGCTTCATTTCTTCTTGGATGGCTGTTTAACACGTCCTGAACTGTGTGCAGTGCGAAATTGCACTATTTAAGAGGGTAATTCTTTGAGTAATGAAGGTGGAAACGATGTGTCAACTTCAAGACGAGTTGGAAAATAAAGAGGGAAAGATGTCTGCAACACAAGGACTTGTTATACAACAGTCCTGTTGAATCATGAGACCTAATGACCTTCATAAGATCTAGTGTCTCATACAATTAGAGATCCACAACCAAGTGGGTTTGGTTTTCTCCAACATAAGCCTCTCTGGATGTAGGTAATAGGGTGAAAGGTCACTCATCACGCCACATTACTTTTGTAGGTTTTGTGCTCCTCATATACTGGCTTCACACACATTTTTTTGAGTTGCAGCTTTGTAAAACCCTCCTTTGTGAAGCATAGCTTTGTATATTCTTCTGGGTCAAAGAGGTGCCGATTCAATTCTGTGAGTTTTATTTAAGCCGTACTTTTGTGGCATTTAGCAATTATGCTGTGAAGGCTGTCTCTGTCAGTAAGTGTCAACTTTCAGCCGCTATTCCATTTCACTGATGCCGTTGGTGCATGTCTGGCATATTGTTATTTCTGAGATGTTCTCCTTGACATTTTAAGTCATTTGATAGCTTTGTGACTGATGCACCTGTAATTTAAGCTTAGGTTATTCAGCCTCGCTGGCACTATGTTATGTGCCTGGTATTGCTTTAAAGGCTCACACATCAAACTGCTAACAGTCAGATCTTCTTTATAGCTGACACATACTGCAGAGTGACAACCAGCCTAGTATGTGACTCACCTTTACAGCTCCATTTAGGTTTTCAGTGTTAAATGACTGTGTTTGAATCCATTTCGCCCAGTATGTGTAGGCTACTGCATTTCATGCATATAAGTGTGCATGAGAGTGATTTCTTTACTCACATTTGCGTTTGGATGGTGTATCTTTCTGGTAATATGAGGAATCTCTCAGTCGAGGTATTTTTATTGCAGTCTGACTTTATGCAGGTGTAGAGTGTCTGGAAGCGTAAATGGGGTTAATTGGCATTTCCGTTGCGTACTACTTATGTGTTCATCAGCAAAATAAACCCCCCTGGGGCCAGAGAGTGAGTTAACGAACTATCTTAATTAGAGGAATGATGAATAATAAAGTTTTTTATCATGTCCATGTGGATCTGCTGATGGAATGCTACATTTATGCATCTAGAACAAGAGACTCGCAGCAATAAATATAAAGTTAGAGTAGAATAGATACAGATATTAAACTTGCATTAGATAGACAGACAGATAGGTAGACAGACAGACAGACAGACAGACAGATAGATAGATAGATAGATAGATAGAAACAGACATTGATTGGGACAAACACTGAATGCTTATGTGGTTCATTGTACAATCAGTTTAAACAAAAAGATGCAGCCCCGCATGTTAATTACTGTAATTGTTTGAAGTGTCCACAATGTATTTGCCCAGTGGTCAAACATTTTGTTTGGATTCACGGATAGTTTGTAGAAAAGATCATGGCCTGTCGAAGCATGTACACAGTGTCTGCTATTAATGTGAACGGGAAACAGTGTTCACAAACCGCACCGTTTTCAGATGGGAATTGATTTTATTCATTGGCTGGATCATTAAATGTGTGCATATGGTTGAAAGTAAGAGGGATTCATAGTATCATCTGAAAAGGAAAGTCGTTTCAGATTCAGAGGCAGACGAGCATGTTATTACATTTTGATAGAAGTTTACAAAGGCAAACATTTTTTACTATGAATAATGTGCACCAGTGAATCATGCACAATACGACCAAGAATGTGCATTAAAAAGTAAATAGTGTCCATTTAGATTCCGTGTTGACTTAAAGGACATTGCTTCAGCAAACCCCATTTTGTGTTGTCTCAAATTTTGGAAGCGTTCATGAGTGAAATGCCACCAACACAACCGTGACCTCTCAAAAATGCACCATTATTCAAAGTGCAAACATTGAAGCCAGCGGGGCAGCAACTAGGTTAATGTGAAGTTAGTCAAAGGGTTTTAGGTGGAAAACAGCTGAATATCCTCCCACTCACCTTCTCAGTTTGCTACACTAGTTTCACTCAGTTTAATAATTTTCCAGGCCAGTACAGGCCCCCCCCCGATCGATGATCGATGCCCAGGACATAGGGTCAAGCTGCCCTCTTTTATGGCCCCTTCACACCAAGAACGATAACTATATGAATAAAGATAACGTTCTAAACATTGTTCTAAATTTAAGAGAATAGTAGAGTTTGCACCATGTCTACTGTAAAACGATAACGATATATAGGAACAATATAATTGGGATCACTTTCAGAACCATTTTTTCAAGCTGATGAATGATAAAACACTGAAAGCTAATCAGAATTAATTGGAACTTGTGCATTTAAATAGGTAGACGAAAATGCGGAGACAATACAGCAAACGGTGAAAACATAAAACGCTAAATTACCTCAGGTATCCAGCGCTAGTTTCGACAACATTTTCTTGCCTCTTTAGAAGTTGCAGTGAAAAGACTGGTTTTTATTCTACTAGCTTGACTACATTAGCTAAATTCACTGTTAGATTTGATAGATAACACTAGCTAGATTCAATGTTTAGATGCGCTCAAAACGTAGCATGCTGAGGACATCTGCTGTTTAAAGCCATGTAAATACAACAAGAACAGCGAAAACCAAAACTGATTCTGACTCATACGGAGGTATGAATAACATTTGTCCTCAAAAGCGAAATTCTCTATGCCGAGTGACAGATTCTCCCAACTCCTTTCGTCTTTGAAGGATCTCATGTATCCAAAAGCATCTGTTTTTCCTTTGGTGTCTTTGCAAAACGTAAAGCAGCAGCAGGTCAAATACATCCACCTTCATTATTTTAAAACTGCAGCGCACAAGCTCAGAATAAATAGACAGTTATCACTGGCTGGTGTGTATGCAAATATAAATATAATTATAGTTATAGTTGTCATTATCATTCTTGGTTTGAACAGGCCTTTACCGGCGACCCTAGTTTTAATATTGTGTTGTAGAACAGTTCCGTGCATGCTTTCCTTACCCACACTGCCTTGAAGATATCAGCTGAAGTGGGAAGTCATTTCAAAGGTGGAGCAAGATTTTACATTTTGAATAAACATTACAAAGACAAACAATCTTTCACAATCGCCTTGAAGATATCAGCTGAAGTGGGAAGTCATTTCAAAGGTGGAGCAAGATATTACATTTTGAATAAACATTACAAAGACAAACAATCTTTCACAATAAGTCCAGAAGTGTCCATTATAGTTAGTGTTGGTGCTGCTTACCATTCAAAAAAGTTCCACCAGACTAAAGTCAATTCTGATTGGCTGTCAATATTTTTATCGTTCATGGGCTGTAAAAAAAAAAAAAGTTCTAAAAATGATTCCAATGACTTCATCTGCTATTCTCATAGAATTAGAATGATTATTAAAACTTTATAGTTACCATTATCATCTTTGGTGAGAACAGAACGTTTAGCCACTGAATTAGACAAGCTCCCTCTTTTTAAAATCATAGAGACCTTTAAAGTCAGAGAGCAGTAGCACATCTTCTCATTGCAGAAGTTGTCAAAAGCTATATCATGAATGACTGACAGATAGAAAGCACCTCAAAGTCTTCTGACTGGCTAAACAAAGATTCCATCCACACATTTTTGTAGAGACTAAGGCTGTCTGAGTGATATTTCCAGACACCTAATTCACTGAGATCAGTCAAACAATGACTTTCCTTCCTGATATTTCAAATAAATCACTTAGAACTGCTTCAAGAAAGTAGTATTCCAAGCATAGACTTCAGCGTAGGTATTACTTAAAGTGACACGGTGCTCTTGACTTATATGCAGATTTACACACTGAGTGATTGGCTGAATCCTGCAGGAGACACATGCTGTGCTGACTGACAAGACGGATCACTGGAAGAGGACACTTCGCCAGGCCATCCACCCTGTGTGATTGCTGACTAAAGCCAGGTGAAGAAAGGCTGAAATAACTCCCCGGATCAAGAGCCGCTTCGGCTAACATGGCCATTACAGCGGTGCTTTAACACGAAGAAAGCCTCACTGATGGACAGACTAATTAACTTGTTCATCACCTATTTGGTTTGAGGTTTGTAACCGTTGCAGAGAGGTGCGGCAAGCATTCAAATTGCTGGAGTCTTGACAGATTGAACCACGTTATGGGTTGCCGCAGGCAGCCGGCAGGTAAATGCACTTCCTTGAGTGACACACGAAGTCAGGACAATGAGTCCTGAGAGGATGAGGAACAGACAGTGCTGCGATGAGTCCTACACCTTTGTACTTTCTCACCCGCCCACTCTGATTTCGCTGACATAGACTGTAATGCCTCATCCTGATGTGCTTTCTCGATTTCGATTTCTTGCTCTGTTATATCACATTCAGATTGACTGATACCTCTAGGGTTGTGTCTGTTCAGACAGATGTCCAACAGGCCTCATTGATGCTCCTTATATCACTAGACATGCTTTGAGGAAGCCCTACAGGAGAATGCAGTTGACGCAACCCATGCTGCTTTTGTTTTCCTGTTGTTCTGTGTGAGCTCTCACTCTCAGTGTGATGTTTGGAGGCTTGACACTGGTGATAAACCGCTCTCACTATCGCACCAGCGCTGAACCTGCCTGCCGCAGGGAGGAGGAGCAACTTAATGCATCAATGGTGCTTTGAAATCTGGAGGGTCAACTACCAAAGCCCATTCCTAGCCTTTCCCAGCGGTAATTTGTATTGCGAGCTCGGCTCGAACACTATTGAGACACTAATATGATTCATATCAATGCTCTAATCCCATCCCTTATCACCTTCCGTCTCTATTTCCTCTTCCACTATCTCTCGTTTCCCGATTCCATTCGCCGTTCCCTTCCTCTCCACGTCTTTCTCCAGACCTGGCGTCTGGGATTTGTAGATAGTGACTGCAAAAATAGTCTATTTCAATGTGGCATATTGATTTTTTTTTTTAAGACGGACAGTGTGAGCACATGAAAGCAGTGCTCTGTCTGTATGTTTGATCAAGCTTTTCTGTCAAAGACAAGCAGAGTCTTACTCAAGCCTGTGGATTTTGGCCCTAGTATACTGTATGGGGGAAGGTTTTGAACTAGAAAAGCATCCAAATATGTTATAAATAGGAGGAAAGTGAGCACTATAACATTAAATTCAAAAATCAATGGCAAGGATCTGTCAAAGACAAGCAGTCTTACTCAAGCCTGTGGATTTTGGCCCTAGTATACTGTATGGGGGAAGGTTTTGAACCTAGAAAAGCATCCAAATATGTTATAAATAGGAGGAAAGTGAGCACTATAACATTAAATTCAAAAATCAATGGCAAGGAATAGCTTTAGTGGCAGAATTTATTGGAGTCTATCAACTGTATTCAGTGGTTGGACGCCGTTTAAAGCGATGGAGCCGTTTCTGGTGCACAGGTCAGAGAAAGCCATTTCAGCTTAATTTTGGCCTTCCTCTGAGAGTAGAGAAGAGGATATTGTTAGGAAACTGTCCATCAGCACTGAACCTTTACTCTAGCAGCGGTCTAGTAACTGCCAGAGTGAGAGCACTTTGTCACATCAGCAGTTGATCAAACACAAAGTTCCTCTGTAGTCTACAGCAACACATTTTAGACCCACACTTTCAATGCAATCACAACAATAAAACTACATTTTTTATATATTCTGAGGAAGTTTTGAGTTGTTCTTGCCCATACAAAATTCACTGCCATGATGCTGTTTTAAGTGCTTGCCAGGGCATTGCTAAGTAGTTGCCATGGTGTTTCTTTTGCATTCTGGGAGTTGCCATGACATTACTGTGTAGCAATGAATGTGAATTCATTGAATGTTTTTGTTCATTGTTCTGTGGTTGCTAGGGTGTTCTGGTTGGTTGCCAGGGCATTGCCCTGTTGCTGTGCAGTTGTTGTTTGGGTGTTGCTAATTGTTCTGGGTTTTGTCAAGACATTATTATGTTACCATGCAGTTGCTAAATGTATTATGCATGCTTCTGTGGTTGCTCGGGTGTTATTAGTGTGTTCTGGTTGATTTTTGGTTGAAGGCATTGGCATCTTTCTGTGCAATTGTTAAGGTGTTCTGGGTGTTGCTAGCGTGTTTTAGGAAGTTTTTTTAGGAAGTCAAGACATTGTGCATTGCTGTGCGGTTACTATGACATTCGGAGTGGTTGTCAGGGTGTTCTGGTTGGTTTCTAAACCATTGCCCTGTTGCTGTGCAGTTGTTAAGGTGTTCTGTGTGGTTGTTAGGGTGTTGCTAGTGTGTTCTGGGTTTTGTCAAGACATCATAATGTTGCTATGTAGTTGTTAACGTATTATGATTTTTTTTTTGTGCATAGGGGGTTGTTAGAGTGTTTCTAGTGTGTTTTAGGGGTTTGTCAAGACATGCAGTTGCTAACTGTATTGTGAATGTTTTTGTGGTTGCTAGGGAGTCATCAGTGCGTTTTGTTTGGTTGTCAATGCATTTCCATGTTGTTTTGTAGTTGCTATGGTGTTTTGTATAGTTGCTAGGGTGTTCTTAGTGTTTTTTGGGGGTTGTCAAGAAAATAATGTTGTGTGCTTTGCTACAATACAATGTTGTGCGCGTTACTATGCAATTACTAGGGTGTTCTGGTTCTCTGGTTCTTCTGGTTCTTTGCCAAGGCATTGCTTTGTTATTGCAGTTATTAAGGTATTCTGTGTGGTTGCTAGGGTGTTGCTATTGTGTTATGGGTTTTGTTAAGACATAATGTTGCTATGCAGTTGCTAACTTATGATTTTTTTGTGAATTGCTACAGTATGTGGTTACTAGAGGGTTGTAGGTGGTTATTAGGGTGTTGCTAGTGTGTTCTGGGGGTTGTTAAGACATTACTTTGTTGTGTGCATTGCTGTAATAAAATTGCCAGGGTGTTCTGGTTGGTTACCAAGCCATCGCTATGTTGCTATGCAATTGTTGTGATGTTTTGGTGCATTTCCCTGTTACTGTGCAGTTGTTAAGGTGTTCTAGGTGGTTGTCACAATGCACGATTTTCAAAGTTGTCAGATCACCGTTGTTTTTACACTGCATGACAATCTGGTGTAGCATTTAGCAGTGGTGGACGAAGTACACAAATCAAGTACTTGAGTAAAAGTATAGATACGTATAATAAAATATTACTCTAACGAAGTAAAACTACTCCGTTACTGTCCACCACTGGCATTTAGTTGCTGCTGTGTTCACATTGCACGATGGATCGGCAACAGGAGGTTACACACTGACTTTACAATAGGAAGAATCGCCGACAACTCTGTCTGGTCCGCAAACTATGGTTCACAACCAAACACACGTGAGAAGTGATACGGAAATAATGCAAGCTCACGTGTGAGATCAGAGTTCTTGTGCGAGATTGGAAATGTTATTAATATGGTAGCCCGCAAGAAGTTTGTGATACAAATGGTCTGTGCACTGATTTGCAGCTGAAGGGAGAAAAAGAAAAAAAGATTATGGAGGAGGAAATAGTTATTGTGATATTGTGGTCTATAGCTCCTCCCCGAACTTCCCGCTGCCCTGTATCTTGCTCTCTCATTGGCTGTAGGTAATCGCTATGTACTTTTCAGTCAGAACTCATTTCACACAGCAGGATTTTGAATCACTGACAGGTCCACATATTTAGCATTCCAAATATTTCACGGGGGTCGGCGACGCTTCGGCAATTCTCTCAGATCGCATCTTTGATCATTCACACTGAGTGATTGTCACTCGCGTGAACGAGCAACGATTTGCCTCTGATTTCGGGCATTTGTCTGCAATTTCGCAAAACCTGCCGACGAGTGAAAATCGTGCAGTGTGAACTTGACATTAGGGTGTTGTTAGTGATTTGGCAGGTTGTCAAGACATTACTATATTACCATGCCATTGCTAATGTATTATGAATGTTTTTGTGCATTGCTATGTGATTGCTTGGGTGTTCTGGTTGGTTGCCAAGCCATTGCCCTGTTGCTGTGCAGTTGTTAAGGTGTTTCAGGTGGTTGTTAGGGTGTTGCTATTGTGTTCTGGCTTTTGTCAAGATATTATTATATTGCAAAACATATGGATGTGTTGTGGATGCTAGGGTCTTATTAGTGTGTTCTGGTTGGTTGCCAATGAATTGCCATGTTGCTATGATGTTGCTAAGTATTTTGGGTGGTTGCTTGGGTGTTGTTAGTGTATTCTAGGTTTTGTCAAGACATTATGATTTTCTATGCAGCTGCTAACATATGAATATGTGGTTTCTTAGAAATTATTATGCTTTTATGCAGTTGCTAAGTGTATTATAAATGTTTTTGTGGTTGCTAGGGTGTTCTGGTTGGTTGCCAGGCATTGCCCTGTTGCTGTGCAGTTGTTAATGTGTTCTAGGTGTTTGTTAAGGTGTTGCTATTGTGTTTTGGGTTTTGTCAAGACATTATGTTACTATGCAGTTGACAACTATATTATGAATTTTTTGTGTGGTTGCTAGGGTGTTATTATTGTGTTATTTTTGGTTGCCAAGGCACTGTAATGCTCATGTGAAGTTGATAGGTGTTTTGGGTGGTTGCTATTTTGTCAAGACGTTATTACGTTCTATGCAGTTGCTAACATATGAATGTTTTTGTGCACTGCTATGCGGTTGCCAAGACATTATTATGCTGTTATGCTGTTGCTATGTGTATTATAAATGTTTTTGTGGTTGCTAGGGTGTTTCTAGTGTGTTGTGGAAGGTTGTTGAGATATTGATATGTTGCTTTGCAGTGTTCGGAGTGTTTTTAGCGTGTCCCCCCTTTTCTGCAAATACATTTAATCATATATATTTAGGGTAAATTTAGTTTTATTCTTAAATCAAGGGGGGGGGG
>NW_015542555.1:1039393-1048893 GCF_001515605.1 Sinocyclocheilus anshuiensis
AATATTATAGGCGGGGGGGGGGGGGGACTCCAATGGCCAATGGGATATAAATGTCTGTAAACAAGTATTTTTATGTTTTATTAAACATTTTTATATATAATTTATATTTTATCTTTTATTAATATCAATGATTTATAATTTTCAGCACCTCAGGTTAACCCATCTTACTATAAGAATGTTTACATGTTTTTACTGGAGAACAAGACAAAAATACCAATTAAGGAAATTGTTTTTGTGGCCTAGGGGTTTGTTTAAATCCCTAACACTATGTATTAACCATAGTAATAGTGATGCTTTCCTTAGCAGACACAGCTAATGACATATTACCAGGGTTTTGCCGCCTGTTTAGTGTCTTTCATTAGTATGCCTAGCCCGTGAGACACGTAGTGTGGTGATGTGCTCTCTTATCAGGCCCTTACACAGGGACTCTAACGTTTGTTCAGCATTATTCCTTTAAAATGGCTGATAATAGGCTTTGCTGTGTGTTTTGTAAAACTACGCTGTGATTAATGGCCAGCTGTTGCATTGGACGTTGACTCTGTGGCCAGGTTTTCTCTAACATTATGCTAACATTATGGTTTTGAAGCTTTAGATGTGGGCGCGTTTTGCAAAGATAATGGTGTTTGTGTCCTAAGCCAGATTTGCACAAGAGGGAAGGAGAGAGAGAGTGAGAGAGAGCGAGCTGGCAATCAACGGTAAACCCATGACCAGATGGAGATAAGAAGCAGCGGGAGAGAGAGAGAGAGAGAGAGAGAGAGAGAAACTCAAGAATCACAAAGCTCAGATTTAGCCTACATTCAGTAGCCTAGTAAAGGATAGTATAACCTGAAATCACCTGTGGTGACCAGACAATTGTGCAGTACCAGCAAACGGCTTATAAAATATAGAACATATTATCTTAATAAAGACGTAAAAATGCAAAAAGTTTGCATGAGCATTTGGCTTGGTGTAAAAAATATCATTATACGCTACTGTTCAGCAGTTTGGGATTTTTTAATGTTTTTGAAAGAAGTCTTTTATGGTCAACTAGGCTGCATTTATTTGATTAAAAATACAGTAAAAACAGTAATATTGTGAAATATTGCCATTTAAAATAACTGTTGTCTGTTTTAATATTTTTTTTAAATGTAATTTATTTCTGTAATTTTCAGCAGTCATTATTCCACACTTTGTAGAAAATGTGAAACTTTTTTTAGGATTCTTCAAAGATTAGAAAGTTCAAAAGATCAGAATTTATTAGAAATAGAAATCCTTTTAATGTTATAAATGTTTTTACTGCTATTCGTGACTAAATCCATCCTTGCTGAATAAAAGTAATAATTTCTTTAAAAGTAAAAATCTTACTTAGTCTTACTCAATATTAAAGCAACGGTCGATATAAAGTCAAAGAAAAATGCATGTGTGCATGAAAGAGGGAATAACTGACAGGTTTGGTCAAGCTTAGACAAAAGGGACACCTTAAACACTGCTGACTAAAGTATTTTACTCTATATTTCTATGGCCTTTCGCCCAAGTATTGACCAACCGTAAAGTTAGAGGATATAGATTGTGGCAACGACCTCATATGTTGGGTACTTTGTAGTCTGAATGAACTTGCTATTTAATTGTTCCAATAGTTGGCTCGAAAAGGCTGTGGGTGTGATTGACCAGCTGAGGGTAAGAAAAGGAGGAAGTGAGGGAGGAAGTGACTAA
Source organism: Sinocyclocheilus anshuiensis (assembly GCF_001515605.1). Classification (NCBI taxonomy): domain Eukaryota; kingdom Metazoa; phylum Chordata; class Actinopteri; order Cypriniformes; family Cyprinidae; genus Sinocyclocheilus; species Sinocyclocheilus anshuiensis. Next base: position 1,041,086 of record NW_015542555.1, read on the forward strand.
GCTAATAAATCCAGCACTGAACAAATCAGCCGCTGAGCTAATAGGGAGATTTATTAGCCTGGTTTAAGTGTTAAAAACATCACTGCAAATAGAAGCTTTGCAGCCGTTTTCAGTGTTCAGAACCAACAGAAACAACGATAATTTGCAAGTTTTGCTTTCATGAAATTGCTACGATTCAAAAACAGATTCAAACCAATTCTATTGACAATATCTGTGACATGCTATCATTTTGATTCATCCCTCAGAAATCAAGTCTATGAGGCAATAACAGTATTATTTTGGTATTATTTATATGGTATTTTACTATTATAGTATAATAGAAAAGTATGATGTATTTGTTTTAAATGAGCTTTTACTTTTATATTTTCAGTTTTCATTTTAGTCATTTTGTTATGTGCTTTTGTCATGTGTATTTTTTTAAGCATATCTATTTAGTTTTATTTGTATTTAAGTTTTAGTTTAGTAATTTTAATACTTAAGCTTTATTTCAGTTAGGCAGCATTTTTAGCTTTATTTTAGTTAAAGGAAAATATACTTAGTTTTTTTTTTTTTTTTAATTAGAGTAATTATATGAATTTCTCTATACAAAAATGTTTTATTTGAGCTCTGAAGTTGTCTAAATAATCTTTTTTTTTTATTTTGGGACTACTGATTTAGGCAGATACACTTCTAGTTATAGAAACAATGTTCTTTGCATGCCTTTGCAACATCAGTAAGCTATTCTATCACACCTCTTGTTATAAGATGTGTAAATGTTTTAGTTTTGTAGATATGCTTTCACAAATGTGTATATTTCAGCATTTATGTTGTTGCAATTTCCCAGAACACCTATTTCAGTCATGTCTGTCAGGTTGGGACATTTCATGCATTATATTCCCCCCAAACAGCCCAGAGGAGCTTCTGTCAAACTGCTGCCTGGGTTCTGCTTTAAATGTCTGAAGGGAATTCATTGAAGACCGCATTTGATGCACTCTCCAAATTCTTATTATCATTGGCTGGAGGCCTAATTTGACCCATAATGCATTAGCCCCAGTTTGCTGTTTGCTTTGAGTGTGTACTTTTCCCCTTATCACAGGTTTTGTTTGTGTGTACACGTAAATGTGTGCATCGGTCACCACAAAGTCTCCGCATGCCACCGTTCTCTCTGCGCATTTGAGTGGCTCCCGCTCGTCATTTTCATCACACACAATAGCCCTGATGGCATAGCAGTGGTGTTTAAAGCCGCCTGGAGCTGCCGCATTCATGCCTTTGTGTGCATCGGCGCACTTTCCGCTGCAGCGATATAAATACAGCACTGCCTGCCCAAAGCCTTTCTGGCCCTCACGGGATCGAGCTGAGGTACAATACATTCCAGGTGGCCTTTTAAAGCCCAGTGGTGGAGGAGATGAAGTCTTCCTCACATCTGGCCTCAGGACTCTTAAATCAGGCAGCAGGGGCTCGGGCGGATTGTGGAGTTCCTTCAAAGGCCTCCTTGAAGGACTTGCCACCTGCTGGAGAGAGAAGTGAAGAGGACTGTTGCTTTTATTCGGACTCACTCGGCTAGATGAAGGACTGGTGGAGTGAAGAGAAGGGTCAGGGATGAGGCTCTTGATGTACGACCAGAATCTCTGTTGACTCCATGTAACTTAAAACTCTCAAAGACAAGTCAAGGAGACCCAGGAGCCCTTATTGTCAATAATAAGAGTTTATTTCCAACTTGTCTCAACACACCTGTCTGGAAGTTTCTAGTAATACTGATGAACTAGGCTGGATCTAAAATCCCTATATAGTTGGCAAAAAAACAGTGTGTGAAAAGAGTCCAAATTCACAGTATTTCTTAAACAGTAGGCAAAAAGGATGTCCATGGATGACCTGCTATTTCCAGTTAGATTCTGAAGTGAGCATCTAGTGGTCACTATCCCATGACGCCATGGGAGATTTGTGAATGGCAGTAAAACGATGCAACTGATGCTGTAGGTCACATGACAATGACAACATTGCAAATGTTGTACATCTGGATAACAGATATTTTATCTGGATAATTCTGGATTCTATGTAGTATGAATGTGTCATGCTACACACATTCATACTACATAGAACGTACTTATTTAATGGTTGTGAAGCAGGGCCGGACTGGGACGCAATTTCAGGCCGGGAAATCTCACACTCATCCAGGCCACACAGAAAAAAAGGGGCCAAAATTGTACCTTTTGGGGAACAACAGCATGTCACCGTAGTAGTACACCGTATAGTACCTTAAGAGTAGTAATTCGTACCCTTAAGGTACTAATTTGTAGGCCTACCTATTAGGGGTAAAAAAGGAACAAATATGTCCTTTTAAGGGTCCTGTTCCAGTGACAAGCAGTTGTACCCCAAAAGGTGCAATTTTGGCCCCTTATTTTTATTCTTTTTAATAGCGCTTTTAACAATATATATAGCCTATACATCCACAACAATTTCTGAAACCAGACAACCCTATTATTTGTATGACCATCACATAAAAAGGTTATGAAATTATTACTTTTATTTAGCAAGGATGCTTTAAATTGATCAAAAGTGATGATAAAGACATTTATAATGTAACAAAAGATTTCTATTTCAGATAAACGCTGTTCTTCTGAACGTTCTATTCATCAAAGAAACCTGAAAAAAAACTAATCTGTTTTCAACATAATAATAATAATAATAATGTAATAATAATGTTTTTTGAGCAGCAAATCAGCATATTAGAATGATTTCTGAAGGATCATGTGACACTGAAGACTGGAGTAATGATGCTGAAAGTTCAGTTTTGATCACAGGAATAAATTACATTTTAATAAAAATATTTCACAAAAAAATGTTTTTGCTGTATTTTTGATCACATAAATGAAGGCTTGGTGAGCAGAAGAGACTTCTTTAAAAAACATTAAAAATCTTACTGTTCAAAACCTTTTGACTGGTAGTGTATTAAAACACAATTTCTAAAGTGCCTAAATGTCAAAATTAGTACAATATATTTGTTGGAAAAAGTCTAATACACTATTGAATTATTAGGCTGTGAGCCTGTTACTCATATTATTTTTGTGTTGCTGTCTCTAGCTCCCTCCCTCCCTGTACAATAAATCCATGTGAATATCTGTCTCTGCTAAATTTTTTAATGTAACTTTACAATCGATATTGATGTCCTTTAGCACAGCATTCTGAATGATGAAAATAATGGGATGCTACTGATAGCCTAACAGATACTAGCAGTTTAACACTCAACTACGTTAATAAAACAAAATTATCTAGCGTATTTACAGATGAAACTGACCTGCACTTGAAGCCCTGAACAGGTCAGTGATGTTGCTACATTTCACTGCTTCTTCTGGCCGCTTCCTCTCTTTCATCGAGTCCCACACATCGGTTCTGTTCGGAAGCGTTTGATGGAAGCGCGGAACACACGCAGCGCTGACAGTCAAGACTAACCAATTTATGATTTATTATCGATTTATTAGTGAATGAAAAAATCAGAAATGATCACTTTAGAACATTGAGATATAAATATAAAATATTATTATTAATAATAATAATAATAAAAAAATAAAAAAAAACAGGGCAGTGGGACAAATCAGCCGCTAGGCCACCGGGAATTCTCCCAGTGCTCCCGATGGGCAGTCCGGGCCTGTTGTGAAGTAATTCCTTATTAAAAAGAAGCACCTACTCTATCCTGTAAACTGTATCCCAATTCAGGGGCTGCATCATTCCGAGATTGTTGACATCAAAGGCCACACCTTTGAAGGCAGTAAAGGTTGAACCAAGTTTACAAGTGTAATGTAAAACAGCATTTTTCTCAAAACAGCAATGAATCTTTGGGTAGTCTGGGCCACAAAGGATCCATTCATTGTATCCTAAATTGGGAAACAAACAATGTATTCCAAGGCATTTGAAGGGGCCTTCGAATTGGGACAGCCTTTGTTGCAATGCTATATATCCTTGCGTAGCCAGACCTTCTGACTGACGGCAGAAGGTCTGGGAATCTTGGCTGCTTTGAATGCCAAGGCCTGCCTAAGAGGCCATATGACTGACAGGTAAAGCAACCAATCACGTTTTGTTTTGTGCCGTGTCATGTTTATGGGCTTGGAAATGTCGCCACAATAACAGACCGGTGTGTAAAACTCTTGAACGTATTTTAAAGAGTCTATGCTGCGAACTTTACATATTTCACATACTTTTGAAAATCTAGCGTTTAGAGCAGTGGTTCTCAACTGGTTTGGCCATGGGACCCACATTTTCTCATGGTCATCAAGCCGCGGCCCACTTTGTTAGGAGATATATATATTTATTCACAAAAGAATTGTTGATGCACACACACAAGCACCGTCCCCCTTTACTTAACATACACATAAATTGTAAGAATATGACTAATACTGATTAATAAACAGCAGGGACGTGCACAGACATTTTGAGGGGCAGGGGCTCAAGTGGAAAAAGGGCTCTTCTCATATTTATTTATTTTTTCTAAACAAAACGTTAAATATATTGACACAACTCTGACTTACCAATTTATTTTAATTCCCTCAGACTCACCCAAATGTTTCGTGTTGTTTCATTTTTCAACAGATGTCTACAAAATAATCAGTTCACATAGAGACCTTGGTCTTCTTTAGCATTCACTAATTTTGGGTCGTGACCCACCAGTTGAGAAACACTGGTTTAGATGATCCTAAGTGCTCCTCATCACAGCTGTAAACACGACGGCTTTATTCTTCCATGAGGGGGTTTGGAGCCACAGCATCTTTGTTTCCAGGCAGAACGTTAAAGAATGTGGCACAAAAATCTCCTGGAAATCCTGTATAATTCAACCAATCAGATGACGACTTTGAAACTCCTGAAGAGTTTCTGAGGCTGAGACTATTACTCATTAGGTCTTTCAATGCAGCCTTCAAAAGATGCAGCCTCTGAATTGGGACATTTGATTTCAGACGCAGTCCTTGATTAGCTGGTTTCAGGTGTGTTTAATTAGGCCTGAAGCCGAACTCTCAGAATTGGTCACCCTTGAATCAAACAGGCTATTCTTTGCTGCTGTACCTTTAAGAAATGCCTCCTCTGCATGTGAATTGAGCAATAGAGCTTCGGTTGAGCTGTGGGTTAGCTGTCAAGTCCTATATAGTTGTTAACTCCCCCATCCCACCCTCTTTGCAAAGCATGCATCATTGTGGCAGGATCATAAAACAATCCGAGCCGAAATGTGCTGCTCAAACTGTAAAGGTCAGATTGAAATGATCACTATCTTGTTATAAGAAAACTTCAGCCACACTTTTCTAGTGCTAATGTCCTTCAGAAGGATATGCAGAGCCGCAGGTGATGACACACAGCCCAAGCACAACATTTGATGGACTTGAAGGTTTTCGACTGTGAAATGGAGCGACAGTCGTATTCTGTGACCAAAGTGACTACCTGAAATGTTCAGTGGTTCAGGGTGTACATGCTGTTTGAAGGCAACCCGAGTCGACATCCGCTTGTTTGTCAAGCCATTGTACCAACAGAGTCTCATGGCAATTCAACTATTTTATATTTTGGTGACTTGTAGGCAAATTCGTATGCATTTAATTTTGAATACCACGTTTGTAAATGTTCGTAAAATCTGCTTATGTTCCATGGATGTTTAGGTTTATCAATTCAGAAAAAAATCACCAACTCATAAAATTGTTCTGTTTTCTGATAAGAACTCCAGTAAACCCTCATGCATTTATACCATTATTATCCAAACTATTTATAACATGAAATGTGGGGCATTGTGTGTTTGGAGAGTGGGACAAACCCTCTTTTATGCCCCCAAAAAGGAATATTATTCATATATACACCGACCTCAGTTTAACTTAACCAGGTATACTCTGGTATAGCAGCCTGCACATTTAAATGAAGTCATTGTCATTATTTTCTTGGCAAACATCCTTCCTTTCGATGCAAATGAGGCTCATTATAGAATGTGCCTGATTCACAAACATCAGCACTATTTTCCTGTAAATGGGGGCTTTTTGGAAGGGATGTTTGTGTAGATTTTTCTAGTAATCATAGCAGCAGTAATTGTAGCCAGGCGAAGGTTTTTTAAAACTCTTGGAGTGAAAAACTTTACCATTCAGCCATGGTCTTGGTGTCTGTCCATTCATAAGACGCAAATGTCCGGTCCAAACTGCGATCAGCTCTCATTTTGTGGGTGTGTTTGTTGCATTTGCATAATTCCTTTAGTAAATTGGGTGGCAAAATAATGCAGCACATACATATAAACAATATTATCAGTGGGCACAGTGTTTCACAGTTTCACATTCTTAATTCCCCCATGACCCGTCGCTCTTTTCCATGCAGTCACAATGAATGGAGCTCTAAAGCACCAAAGAAGTATCATAAAAGTGGCCTTTATGACTTGTGTGCTATAGTCCTAGTCTTCTGAAGCAATGCGATAGCTTTTTGCGAGTAACAGACTGAAATTTAAGCTGTTCACTGCATCCTTTTAATGAAGCACAGTCTCTTGCATAGACTTTTGAATTGTGGTATAAATTCTGGTCCAGTTTGCAGGTTTTTCTGGCCAAGAACCGCCCACTTAGACAGGAAGAGACCGCCTGATAGAATAACAGATGGACTTGGTCATCAGTCATGTTGTCCATCCACAAGTACCGATTATTTAACACAAATAAGTTGTTATATACAGTACAGTTCTGTAGATATCTAGATTATTGACTACTCTGGTTATTTTTAAAAGATCTGATACCTTTAACCAGGCAAATTGATGGATTATCGTTTTCCTTAAATGCTTGAAAGTGCCTTCCCAGTCTCAACACATCTCTGTATCCAAATGGTTTAAAAAATTGTGTGCGTTTACTCCCGGAAATAGCATAGATACCGTCTAATCAGATTGAGCCAGCACTTGCCAGTTTTGTGTGCAGTGTGCATCAGAGCATTGAGCAGACTGTGGGCGTGCCGTCTGAGCCTGAGACTAAATGAAGAATAACCAGAATAACCATCTGTTCATCACATCCATTCCACTACAGCATGAACGTTTGACTGCCAAACTTGACGGTATTTTCAGGCTCTTCTGACGCAAAGAATTGTAAGACACTTCATTTCGGCCTTTTTAAGGCAACATTGCATGTGTCATTCATGGAAGTCAATCCCATTGTGATTATCTCAATGAGAAAAAAATCATACAATATGCTGGACAAGTAGAGAGAAATGTTGGCTCTTGTACTGTACTTGCATTTCTATTTAAAAATCACTATATATATCTGTGTTTTATCTATGTTTATGCTTAGTACTGCACTGGGTCATTAGCTTAGCAACATGCTAACATCAGGCTCTTTTAGAAAAGAGCAGTGGTGTATAAAGTACCTGAAAGCCATACTCAAGTAAAAGTACAGATATCTTAGCAGAAAATGACTTTGGCAGAAGTTGAAGTCACTGTTTAGAATCTTACTTGAGTAAAAGTCTTAAAGTATGTGATATGTATTGTACTTAAGTACGAAAAGTATTTTTTAAAATCTTAAATGTACTTAAGTATTGAAAGTAAAAGTACAAGTGAGTGCAAAATGGAAAAGAAGCAAATAAATATAAATACAAAATGTTCATACACAGAGTAGCAAGATTGTGTTCAGTTTTAACTCTTTCTTCCATTTTGTATTTTTGGGTAAGAATAAAAAGCACTTCATCCGGTACTTAGTGTCTTTCATTCCAACATAAGAAAACATTTCTGGAATCTGCATCTGAAATAGCATTTAGATGTATTTACACAGTTTATGTATCTCAGAGGGGACATGAATGCATTTAAACTGCAGTTACAGATGCATAAATAGGCCTAATGTTTTGTTTTT
>NW_015542555.1:1049169-1052714 GCF_001515605.1 Sinocyclocheilus anshuiensis
ACATGAAAAAAATAGTAGAAATGTGAAATTAAAACCGCCAGTAGATGACAGCAAGTGACTGTTAGTGAATCATTGAGATTCAACTGATTAATTCAAACAACTGATTCATTCAAAAACAAAGCATTCGACTGTGTTAATGAGTGAATCACTGAATCATTTATTCAACCGATTCGTTCAAAAAGCTGATTCATTCAATAAGTAAACACCGTCCATTGCTCAGAGACGCAAAACAGCTTTTGACTCTACTAAAGCATAAAAATACCACAATATGTTTGCAGATATTTAAGAAACATGCTAAGTTAACATACTTGTTTATCTGAAAAACAATGCTACAGTCAGTTATTCTCCTTTGAAAATGTGTTTGGGGTCGGAATGTCGGTCTCTGTTTTGGTTTGTGAAACCCGCCCACTGCCAGTTTACCCAATTGTATTTCGGCACCCGGGGTTGCCAGTTGGCGGAAAACACAGCATATTTAATTTCATTCATGGTCAAGTGCGCTCGTTCCTGTTGGTGTCATCAATCTGGCAACCTGCGTGTGCGTCAAGTCTGAGGAGGAGGGGCCGGGTGAAAAAAACCCTCTCCAATATTTTGAATTTGGACTGCAATACCTAGTTCAACCACTCGGTGTCAATTCTACATACAGCACCTTTAAGTAGGATTTCAGAAGTAGTGCTGAGGTCCAACTAAAGATAAACTGAAGTATATTTGATTGTGCTGTAGTGAAACTATTGTAAGTATACTTTAGGTAAACTTTAAAAATCTTGCATTTAAAGATCAATATTATTCAAAGATCATACAGTACAATCCTCATCAATAGTGACATTAAAACACATTTTAGGCTTAATATTAAGAAATGTGCATTGCACACAACTAGTAGGCTTACTCCAAATTGTTACAGTTATGGACTTTTTGTGTTTTTCCCTGTTTCAGTTCTCCTGCCTTGTTTTGTTCCTTTGACCCAGTTTTCCTTAGTTGTCTTGATTATGCCATTCTGTTCACCTGTGTATCATTAATCATCTCGTCTGTTATTTTGCCTTTGCATATATTCCCTCAGTCTCTGTCTGACCTTCGACGTGGATTGATTTAAGTTTAGTGTGTGTGGTTGCATTCTCTCCTGGTGATTCTCCGGTCTTATGTGTTTGAAGTTACAATTAAAGGACTATTATTGTTACTCCATTGTTGTGCGCATCTCTACAGCCACAATACTGTAACAGAAATACAGTTTAATTATCATTTTTAGCCTATATCAGTAAGTCTCAAGCAGTATGTCAGTAAATGAATAGATTTGAACTATACTTAGTATGAAATAAATGTATTTTAAATATTTTACTTTTTTTACTAGGGTTCTATTGTCTTTAAAACACTCTCAATGTACTGACAACCATATGTGGTAAAATAAAATAGACTTTAATGTCATTTCTACTAAAGCTTGTAAGTCATATTTAAACATATGTAATTACACATTTGTAATGATTAAGATGGGATTTAGTACAGTTTGTACGTTTATTAAAACATAATGATTTAAAAATGTACTTTAAAGTAAAACTACTTAAGTGTGTTAAGAAACAGTCATAAAAGTGTGCATTAAGCTCATTTAAGTGGCCTTTTATTTCGTTAATATTATATTATCTGCGTTTTTTTTTAAATATAATTTTAAAATGTGAATTATGCTACAAGTGCACATTCATTACAATTAAGTACACTTATTTTTCACAAGGGGTGTTGCAATTTTTGATTTGAAACAAATGATTGAAACACAATCTTCACAGTTAAGTAGGTAGAAGCTGTGTATTCACATGCACAGAAAATAGCATTTCAGAGGTGTCACCAAGAATGCTGCTGAGTAAACATGGATCGACTCTCTCATATGAGGATCACTATTTCTCGTGGCGCACGTATCAAGTTGTCTATGTAGAACATTCAATCGTCAATCACAAAGCTAATGTAAATGACAGTTAGGATGCCTTAGAAGGAAGCTGCTTATGTAGACAGTAGACAGCACTGTAGATTGTGTTTTCTATGCATGGTAGCACATTATAGAAACTCCTGTTGAAATTTCCGTGTGCAGTTCTTGTTGAATAAATGAATTACCAGAAATGTCAGAGAGATGTAGAAGGAAAGCGGGACACTGTCACGCCCCTGTGTTAATATGTGTGTGGTGTCGTGAGGCTCTAGGCTTTAGTCTTTTATGAGACACTCCGTCAATAAGCCGTCTGTTACACCTCACACTCATGCCTCATGGCATTGATTGAGGAATTACAACGCCGCATCTTCTCTCTCTTTGCTGCTGGTGGCCTGCGTCTCTGTTCTCTGTAGGCGTGTATCACAGCATGGGTTTGCATGTGTCCTGTTGGGTTTCACTCGTGCGACTCTATGGGAGTCAGTGTATGTTTGTGTCTCACTGTTTCCTAGAGTGTCTTTGTGCTTTATGTCTCTCCAAGCAAGTTTTTTATTTTTTTTGGCACTATGTGAGCTGCACCATGTGTCTTGAAGCAGATTTTTCCCTCCACCATCTTAGTCATAATGTACTTTCAATTTTATGATGACTCAATCAGGAGGTTTCTAAAAATAAGCCTGCGTGCTATAGGTTTGTGATAGTATATTATTTACTTTAATTACATGCTCTCATCATTTATTCCATACAGAAAACAAATGGCAGGGGGCTTGATCTCAAAGAAATAAGCACTCGGTTAGAATTTTTTGAAAATCTAAACGTAAATGTTAGACCTTCATATGGTTTAGCGTCCTTTATGAATTTAGAGCAATGTATTGCTGTTCAGCAATTCCTGAATAAACTGTTTAAATTAAAGTAGTTCACACATACACACACAAATGAATTTGAATATTATATATTCATTTTATATAAAAATGAGTCCATATTGTAAATAACATTATGTGTGTCATGGGGTCACTGCTGAGTGGACTGAGGAGCAAGGAACGGAGAGAGACGAGGAGTACATTAATGATGGGATTTTAATAACTTCAAGGGAACCAGGAAAACACACGTAGTAACGGAGGTAGACTTCAGCAGACATTCACATTAATTAACATACAATACCGGACGCTGGAGCACACACAGGGAACACTATTTATACACACAGGAGGAGGGGATGACGAGACACACCTGGGAGCAATGAAACATCAAGGGAAACACCTGGGACAAATGAACTTAACTAATCAGGACAGGAACAGGAAACTAACCAAATAAGGGCATAGGAAGGCACATGGGGAGCAAGACACACACAAAACATGGAACAGAGTCTGACATAACGCCCCCCTCCGGAAGGCGTGTCCTCACGCCATATAACATCCAATGGGGAGGGGGGGGTGGGCACTCTGGAGGTCCCTCAGGACAGACACGTGACAGTGGGCCTCCAGAGCGGTACCCGTTCGGGGTGCCATGGCAGATCAGGAGCCTCGGGAGGCCATGGCGGATCAGGAGCCTCGGGAGGCCATGGCGGATCAGGAGCCTCGGAAGAGGCCATGGCGGAGCAGGGGACTCGGGATGCCATGGTGGAGCAGGTAGTTTAGGAGGCCATGGCGGA
>NW_015542555.1:1058401-1086757 GCF_001515605.1 Sinocyclocheilus anshuiensis
CAGCCGAGGTTGGTGGTGTCTGGGAGCTCCGTGGGATGGTGGAACGTCATCCCGATCCGGAACAGCGTCGCGAGGGTTTCCCCCTCGAGGGAGCTGGCGAGGGCGAGCGGCACAAACGCCCTCGCGAAGACGACGGGGTCTGCGCTCGCTTGAGCCACTGAGATGAACATTAACCGCTCCTCCATATGGGGATGTGGAGGAGCGCACGGGAAAAAAAGGGCAAAACAAAAACTTACAAAAACCGGAAATCAAACACGGGGAAGGGATGCAGCTTACTGTTCGGTCCGCTGTTCTGTCACGTTGCACACACACGAGGGACGAGGAGATGCTAGAGAATATGTTGATAAGACTTTATTTACAGGAACCAAGGGAGACGAACTCAGGAAGACGTTTACACTAAAACGTTCACAGCGGACAGAGAACTAGGGACTGGGAACACTTTAAATACACACAGGAGGAGGGGATGACGAGACACACCTGGGATCAATGAACCATCATGGGAAACACCTGGGACAAATGAACTAAACTAATCAGGACAGGATCAGGAAACTAACCAAATAAGGGCATAGGAAGGCACATGGGGAGCAAGACACACACAAAACATGGAACAGAGTCTGACAATGTGAGAGGAACAACCTGGAATTTATGTGAATTTTATTGAAAATTTGGTTACAACGTATATGAGAACCAATCAGTGGTATTTTAATATTAGTTTAGTATTTATTTATAACATTTATTACTCTTTTGAATTTAATATTTTCAGTTTTCATTTTAATGTCATTATACATTTTAGTGATTTAATGTGCTTTTGTTTTAGTTTTTTTTTTTAGATATTTCTATTTAGCTTAAATATATTTTTATTCAAGTTTTAGTAATTTAGTACTTCAATGTAAACTTGTTTTTTAAGTTGACATTTTTCATTGTATATTTGTATTTTATTTATTTTCAGCTTTATTTCAATGATTTTTAATCATTTTAATTTTAGTTAAACAATAACAATCTTGGAACCAGTGGGCTTTGGCATCATTATTGTGTCAAACCTGGTGCATGTGTTATGTTTAAATATATTTGTGACTACATATGGCGTTTTTTGGAGCTTGGCCTTTGCTTGGCATTTGCTTTAATTTCCATCTCCTGTTTTGTTCCATAGAAGAAAATTATACTTTTTTTTTTTTTTTTTTACTGAATGAAGGTGAGTAAATAATGACGGACTTTCACTTTTTGGGTGAAATATCCTTTAGGAAAGCTGATGAGGACATAGTAGAAACCCATCCTGTGGGCCAGTGTCTGATGCCCAGCATTCACTTGTGTCCTAAGCCAGTCTTTTTTAACAGTAGGCACATATGGCATGTCTCTGTATGGTAAGATCATACAAAAGTATTTCGATGAGTACTTACCAGAGCACTTGTTTTTGTGTGTGTATAGTGGGGTTGTGAGGTCATCACAATCTATTTGCACATGTGCTATAGATCCAGGTCCAGGACGGATGGATACATCAGCAAGGCTTCTCTCTCACCCAATAATTATTGACTGTGTTATGTGCTGTGGCTTATTGGCTTCATGTTCTGCCAGCTTGAATTACATCCCTCAACGTCTGGTCACGTACTCCACCAGCCAAGCTTCCAAACTCAGACATCTGTGATTTTGGAGGAATTAGAATTGACATCTTTGAACTTCCCTTTGAATCCTGCAGATTTAGGCGCATTAACAAAGGAGGAAGGCGGCTTACGCTGAGATGCATCATGGAATAAAGAGTTTACCTCACTTCCGTTTGGTTTTATGACCGTACATAGCGGAATTGCCCCAGAGAATATGTGTCCTTTGTTAAGAGGCTCACACACACTCACTTCCTGGCGGTCTGTGCTCCCCCCACCCAGATTTACATCAGTCAGGTTGTCAGGCCTTCATCGCCCTTATCAGTTAGCGAACAGGTCGATGACAAGGAGGAGGTCAGTGACAGTTTCCCATCATTCATTGTGCATTTCACAGGAAGTGACAGCAGACTGTGTGCTGCAGCAACACTGGGGAGCGATTGTCGCTAACTAATATCTGTTTCCAAAAGGGTCGTCCCCATGAGAGGCATTTGATGACCCCCTATTTGTTTTATTGGAGACCTTTGCACTCTAAAAGTGTAATTGGTGCTTTCTAAGGCAGTCATCAATATTACTATTGGTCATAGATGAACCAGTTGGGCTGGGCTTGCTTATTTGTTTTTAATAACAAAAAACCCGAAGGTTATGTTTTTGGCAACTGTAAAGGTCCTTTTTACAGTGGCCCAGTAGTGCACAACATAACGAAATCACCACAACACAATGCATAGGACTAATTTTTGTTGTATTGTGCTAATTTCGTTGTGTTGCAACTTGTTTCTGTTGTGTTCTGCTAATTTAGTTGTGTTGCGGCTTGTTTTTGATATGTTGTGCTAATTTCGTTGTATATATATTGACGCGGGGTGAATGAGAACACAGACTCGGTACTGATCGAAAGAGCCCCGGAGGGTGATTTATTTGCCCACACACTGATCACACGTGCTCTGATGAATGGTGCTCGGTGCCCGTCTCAGCGTGGTGCTCGTGGGGTGAAGTGCCGTGGTGCAGATCCCTCTCCCAGGGTGCCTTCGGAGTCTGTGAACAAGGAGAAACAAGCATTAATGTCGCCTGGAGCTCCGGGGTGCCTTCCCGCTGGTGTCTGTTCTCCTGGCTTTTAAGGCCAGCGGGAACGAGCTCCAGGTGCGCCACTCATCGCGCACAGGTGTTGTGCGTCGGTGATCAGGGTGACGCTAATCTGGACTCGGGATACTCGCCACAATATATATATATATATACACCTTGCTACGTGTACTGCGTTAGGCTAACCAAGACTTGTCATTTGCACTTATATATTGTTGCTCTTTTGTTAGTTTTGACTGCTTTTATTGTCCTCATTTGTAAGTCACTTTGGATAAAAGCGTCTGCTAAATGACTAAATGTAAATGTAAATATTTTGTTGTTAATTTAAAAGTAATTTGTTACTTTCCTAGTTACTTGAAAAAAGTAATCTGATTACATAACTCGCGTTACTCGCGTTACGCGTATTGCATTACCCCCAACACTGTATATAGTGTTGGGTAACACTTTTTGATAGTCCGCTTTAGACATTCAACTAACTATAAGCAACTTAACAACTGCATGTCAACTAACTCTCATTACAGTATTAGTAGACTGTTAGGTTAGGTTTAGGGTTCGTAGAATAAATTGACATGTACTTGAAAAGTTACTTGATAAGTCAGTAGAATAATTGTAGGGACACCATCAGAATAAAGTGTTAGGTATGAAGTAGACAGTATACTAATACTCCAATGACTGGTAGTTGACATGAAGTTGCAAAGTTACTAATAACAGAATGTCTACTATTACTGCTGGTAGAATGTCTAAAGTGGACTACCAAAGTGAAACGTTAGTGAAATGTAATCTTGATAAATAGCTTACTGTTTGTCAAAATCAGATCCATCCATGATATTTTCAATTTCACATAATATACCTGTACATACAACTGTCTATTGTTATATACCTGTACATACAATTGTCGATTTGTATATTTTTATACCTTATTTACTTGTTCTATTTTTTATTATCTGTGTTTTTTTGTCCTGTCACTGTCATTCTGTTACACTGTGGAAGCTTCTGTCACGAAAAAAAAATCCTCGTATGTGTAAACATACCTGGCAATAAAGCTCATTCTGATTCTGATTCTGATATTCTGAACTCTGAACAGAATCGATGTCTGAACTTTTAAGGCGGGTTTGCATGTAACTGTTTTGGGAAGAAATCATGCTTCTTACTCACCAGCTATATTGGTGCCGTGACCCGGGGAGTGAGGTTTAGGGAGGTGAGTGTATTGTAGACCAGCTGGTAAGAGCCGTGCAGATAAATATCATTCCCTTGCACTCAAGAGGCACACTACACACTAGAGGCTGTGGTCTTTAGCATCCTTGTTAGCCATTTCCCATGTCGGTCGATGCTGGTTTGAATCCCGCTCAGAGCAGTGCGAGTAAGACCAGTTACACTTAGATGAAGGGAGAGACCCAAACCATAACCTGCTGAAAAAGCATCTTAATCCAGTCTAGGGCTGCACGATAAATCGCATGCGATATTTAATGTGCATCTTGTCTAAACTCATTTGTATCTAGTCTATTGGCTGATTTCAGAGCAGTTGTGGGCACTTTTCAGCTATATTATTCACCCAGCTAAACACCTGCCTGGCCAGGCTGGGACCTGCAAACAACAGCAAACCAGCTTAGTTTTTTTTTTTTCAGCAAGTTATCTAGAGACCAGAATATCACAGGCCTAAAGGCCCAGGTGTACTTCATTTTCCGCATTCCGCTCTGTCTCGCACACAGCTGAGCACACAAGCCTTTCAAAGCATACTCCATTGACAGAGAGAGCGTGGATACACCGGTGCGCACTAGTGGACCTTTGTTTTAAAGTGGTCAAATCACTCGCACATTCACTACTGCTGGCACAAGTCCGGACACAAAAATCAGGCTCTACACAGATGTGTGCATGGACATCAGCAGAATGTGCTGAAGGCGAAAATTACGTCCCACAGACTGGAACACGAACAAGGGAAGTATACTTTAGGGTGGACTCTTTTAACTTGGATCAGGAAGCGGTTCCACCTACAAACCACCCAAAATGTCCTAGATACCACCTAGAACCCCTTAGTAATTGGATAGTAATGTGCTAAAAATCACACAGAACACTTTAGCTACTGATAAGCTACACCCAAGCATGATGATAGCCAGTTTTACATTGGAAAACACTGCTTACATATACTTCAGACAATGTAGAAATATTAGTGCTGTCAAAATTAGCAAGTTAACACATGCGATTAATTTTGCAGTTTAACGGCGTTAAAAATATTTAATGCCGGGGCGTAGCTAGGGTTGGCCACCCGTACTTACAACTGCTAACTTCTGTCTCTTTTTTTCTTGACAAGAATTGCGTTTATTTTGAAGCAGAACATCTTTATGACCACATCAAACAGGAGACTTTTCAGACACGCATTTCAACTTCACCTCAGCACCAGGCAATAGTCAAACAAGTGAGGAAAAGGGTACAGGTGACGAGGAGCTTCAGTAGAACATCAGTGAACTGCAGTCAGATGAGATGTTGTCAGTAAAAACAATTTTTCCTGTTCTATCAGCTGTTATATTGTGCTTGTACCTCCACCTCTTCAGTTGCACAAACAAATGCGCCGGCACACTGTATATAAAGCACAAAAGAAACTACGAGCATGCAATGTCGTATCTCGTCAGTTAAGTCATGTAGTTACCAAAAGACGATTAAAGCGGCCTTAAAACTGTACATGCATGTAAGTATTTGTTATATGATTCACATTTAAGAACATAATTGTCCTGGAGCACACCAGCACGATCTCCCTCATCTAACACACCCGATTCAACTCGTCAGCTCATTAGTAAAGACTTTAAGACCTGAAGCGGGTCAGAAAAGGTAAAGGGTTCTGAGAAAATACAATGCATGTCAGATCCGCGTCACATTCAGCAGCGGCTGAATTAAAGTAATATTAAACTCTTATAGTAACTCATAACTCTTAAAGTAATATCAGCCAAATAACCTAATAACCCAGCTGCTGTGATGTCAGTTAATCAAAGAACAAAAGGAAAACATCAATAACTTTTGTAGCTTTAAGGATTCATCTATATTTAATTTAGAATTTAGTGTTTGATAACTTTATTCAATTTCTGTATATATCCTACTTGCTGAAGGGCACAGTATGACATTTATTATATGTGAAGACTGATTTAAGTTCACTTAAATTAGAAGTTGTTATTTTTTTAAAGTCTAATAAATTTTAAAATTGATAGCTCTCAATTATGTTGTAGGCAATGGTTAAAAATGAGGGAAAAAGAACAATATCTTAGAGACATCAGTAGTAGTGGTATCAGTGATGCTTGCCTTCAGTCATAAAAAAGATGCCAATAAACAAACATTAAAAATATTGTTGTTTCTATATTAATTTAAAGATTGCATGTGAAATTATTGCAATATAAAAGTATATTTAAAAACTTTAATGTTAGGTGGGATTAATCGTGATAGCACTAAAAATATATACTTTAATCTGATCACACTGAACAATTACAGCCAGTGTCAATGCTGCTACACAAAAAAATGTGCAAAAATTGTACCTTTAGGAGTTCAGCTTAGAAGGACAATGGGTGTTTCTCAAATGGAAGGCTGCATCCTCCGAAGGCTGCATATCTCGGCTGCCACGTCATCAAACGTTGCTGAATCGCAAGGATCCTTGGGAGGCAGCCTTCGTTTCGCGTCCTTCATTCAGATGAATTTGAAGGATGCATGGGATGTATCCTTTGCAACCTTCAATCCCCCACAATCCTTTGTACCCTTCCATTTCATGAAAATAAACTGACGACAAACGATTCAGTACTGAGCTTGTCTGAATTTATTATGAAATGTAAGACAAAAATAATGTTTTCGGACATGAAAGCATGTTATTTTTTTGTTTTGGTGTAAATTACTCACTAAATGCTAAACTGCCAATAATGTAAACCACTGGGAGACTAGACAGCTGTGATTTATTGTATTGCATTAATAGAAAGCCAAATAATATAATGATTTGTAATACAAAGTATTTTTCCAAAACTAAGTTTTATTAGTATTTTCGTGCCGTGGCGGTGAGGGCGGGAACATATGTGACGTAGCCACGCACACTTACTAGACTGCCTCTTTTAATGCCGAGGAGGACTCTAGCCTACAAGACTCTGAAGGACTGAACTAGGAAGGACGCTGCCTCGGTAGGATGCAGCCTTCCGTTAGAGAAGCACCCAATGTTGTACCTTAAATGTTCATAATAGTGCTTTAAAGGGATCATTTACGCACCCTCAAGTTGTTTTAAACCTGTATGAGCTTCTTTCTTCTGCTGAACATCAAAGAAGATATTTCGAAGAATGTTAAAAACCAACAGTTGACGGTAGCCATTGACTTCCATAGTATTTTTTCCTTAGTATGGAAGTCAATGGCTATGGGTGAGCTATCCCTTTAAGTATGAATATTACTGCTCTCAGATTCTACTATGCATGCACCTTTAAAAGGTACAAAGTTGTCCTTTTAATGGTACTGACCCAGTGATAAGCTGTTGTATCCAAAAAAGGTACAGTTTTGGCAATTATTTCTGACAGTGTAAGCCGTGCCCTTTTTAGGTCCCACATTTCATGCTAATTTAAATGCTTATACTATTTCTATGGTGGGTAATATTAGCTACACAGGTGCAAACCGCTAAACCACACATTCACGCTAGATGAGGCACTGATGAGACACTGCGGCGAAACCGTCGAGTTCACTCATCACCTCTGCAGTCAGATGGCTGAGAGGGTTCGTTTACAGAGGCGTGGGGGAGACAGCATGTCACCGGGGGTTAAAACATCAAGAAAGTCTGACAGCAGTCAAAGAGCAAACGGAAGGAGGGTACATGAATGGTTGCCTGGCAACAGAATTAGGCAGTTTTCAGCTTTGGTTTCCAGTCAGAAAGAGACGTGCTTTGCTTTCAGTGTCCATATAGAGATTGTCACCTGTCATTTACCAAGTGAATGTGCATGAATGTGTGCGCGCCAGGGCCATATCCACCATAATCAAAGCAGGGGGACGTTTTCACCCCAGTTTTTAAATTAGTAGGCAAACAGTATGTCTTTCACAATGGCCAATACCTAAAATGGTACCTACCCGGTCTTGAAAATGTATTTGTAAGATGGTGTAAATAAAAATGTGTAGGGTTATGGCTGCGATTTCAGTGCAGTGTATCGCAATCAGGCTGCGTATAATGAGTGTATGGTGTTTGAGTGAAAGATTTGTTGTTTTCATGAGACAAGCCAGTTAGAAAGATGGAGGGGAAAAGATTGAGAGTAATTGCTCTGTAGAGAGATAAAAGAAGACTGAATAGGGAGGAAGGAGAAAGACAGCAGTGATTTTGGAAGGAAGCAATAAAAGAAACAATGCTGGCCTGGAAAAAAGCAAGCCAGTGAGAGAGAACATGTTAGAAAGAGGAGGAGAGAGATGAGAAAGAGCTTGCTACCACGCGGTCAGTTTTGCGCCTCAGGTGGAGCCCTGTCTTCAGATTGTGTGTGTATGTGTGTGTGTGTACATTCACCCTGCACTGCAAGCGCTTTTCATTAGCTTCATTTTCACATAACAAAGCAGCAGTCACAATCTCCTCTTCACTACAGCTAGCGTCAGAGCCCCTCTCTGTCAACAGCTGTCCAAAACCTAGCAAGCTGTCTACTAGCATCACAGGTGCACTACAGGCATGACAGTTGTTTCAAAATGCAGGCAGCATGTATCCTTCCCTGAAAAATATATTTCAGAATGCATTGCAACAACCTCCAAGAAAATCTAAGATGGTGGATGAGTCAAGACAAAACAAAACTTTTTAATGGAAGTAAATAAAATCAAAAGTGTACTCTTTTACCTAATATTTTGTGCTTTTAATGCTTAGAGTATCACGTTGTTAGCTTAGCAACATGCTAACGTCAAACTCTTCAAGTCTTGTGTGCTTAACATCAGGAACTCTTTATGCATTGTGTCTCGCACAGGTTTATGTACAGCGTTCTAAATCATCTTATGTGGTTACATTTCTGTATAGGATGATGCCTAAGGGCCCATTCACACAGGACACATCCTAGCATTAAAAACAGCTAGACGGAGTGTGACAGAATTGAACAGAAGGCACGTTTATAGCGGCATTAACACCCATACACCTTTGCTAGTGGGTAGCCTACTTGACATCAAAAACGTTTGGGAATTTGTTGTTCTGGCATTTTGCTAATTATTATGCATGCAGTTTTAATGAGCTGATATAATTTGAAAGACTACATGAAATATTTGTGTTTTTAAAATGTTCATTTATCAAAGTGTTTAAAAATCATAATAAATAGCTTCTTAAACTTATATCTTCCATGCACTTTTGTGTACATTTTAACCTAAAATACTGATTTAATTAAAAAAAAAAATTCATGGACATGCATCAACTACCCATATATGCATATGTGTATGTAAATAAGCAGTGTTTAGGTTCATCCAATTGGGCCATTGTTTTAAAACCGACATTGATTTACAGTGCTGCATGTCATAAACTATTTTTAACTTGACATAGCATCTAAAAAATGACATGCTCATGGTGTGAGATGTGCTGTAATGGACAAAGATGTTTGCCTATTCCAGATTTACCACAGACCAGCAATGAGTGCAGACCAAACGCAAGAACATGTCCTGTGTGCACAGCCGTTCAGAAGACAGCTGCCAATGTAAGCAGTAGACAGCAAGGCAGCACGCTAGCTTTTTTTCTGTCAATTCCATATGTTCAGTGCATTCACGAAAATTTTTCCTTGTGCTGCCTGAACCCGCTAAAGTTAATCCTAACCCGCCTTTCATGCAAAGACCGTCTTTACAGTGCTCTGCGCTCCCACAACGGAAAGCCTCGTCTGCTTTTATAGTGTGGGATGAAATGTGTTATGGCTCATATACTCGTTCATACTCCTTTGAGAACAGTTAGAAGCCGTGAATAATCTCTAGAAATTGCTTCCATTGTGATTACAGAGCAGGAAGTGTAAAGCGTTATGGTGGAGTTGAGTCTTCCTGCTTTGCTACCTGTATTTCAAATTAGCATATCATTTGGGTGAAATTAATTTATGTAGATTAGTCCTGGTTGATTGTTGGCTGTCTAATCAGATTGTGTGTGAGTGAATGTGAACATGTGTGTGCGCTGGCTCCAGTTCCTTGTACGAAGCCGGTGGTTTACGTGCCCTACGTCCCAGATTTGTCGCTCTGTGGTTTTTCAGCTCTTTGAAACACGTTTCTCTTTCGCTTCTCTGCAATTCCACACTCATTATAGGGGCTTATGAACATGCCCTGCTATTACATCTTGCTTACAATGTTCCCTTCAGTGTTGACAACTGGGTTCAAAATTAACACTCGCCAAGCTCCAACTGCAAGAAAAATTCAGCTTTAATGAGTTACTCGTCAGTTGTTTTATATGTTAATATAGATTAACACAAAATTACAATTTCATTGCTGGAAGATTTTCTTAATTCACCCACATTTCAGACACAGTATGTCTAGTTATTTTGTCTTTTTTGTTGAATGGAAATCAGAATCAACCGTCATGCATATCCGAGCACAGCAGTGGGGTTTTTGTTCCTGAATGAATCAGAGTGGTTTTTAATGAGTCACTTGAGTCAGTGATTCATTGACTCATGTATAAAGGCAGTCGCTTAGTTCATGAATGAGTCTGTGTTTTTGAACAAATCAATTAAGTGAATGATTCACTGACTCACTCGTAAAGACAGACACTTGTTTAATTCCAGAATAAGGTAAATGAGTCACTTGAATCAATTATTCAATAACTTAATCATAAAGAGTAAAGACAGTCGCTTGTTTTGTTCCTGAATGAATCAGTGTTTTTAAATGAATTAAGTGAAAGATTAATTGACTCGTACATATTAAGTGAACGATTCATTGACTCACGAAGACAGTAACTGCGTCCCAAATGACGCACTATACACTATATGCACTTATACACTATGTACTTATGCACTATGTAGTCAACCATGCAGTGTATCAATTTTATATTTTATCATTAATAATCTGAGTCTGATAGCCCCTCCCCCTTCGCGATGTAATCCACTTGTTTAGTCGTAACGAAGGAATGCTGTTTCCGGGTTCAAGCCTCTACTCGTTTCTCTTGAGAATACCAACTCAACAGCCATTCATGAGCACTATTTATTCATATTACATATTTAAGCTGAACATTTAAAAATTTACAGTGTACACTACAATCTCAGTGTTCACAGTGTTCCAAATACAAATATTTTAATGATTTATAAAAAAAATGAATCACTATCTGGCCATCTGGGATTTCGGTATATGGAGATAAAGGTTAGGATTATAATTTTTTGGTAGTATTATATCACATTCTCAGTGTATATTAGTACCATTTGTTGTTTTCTTGTAGCATCTGATAGAGCGTTTGGACCCGGAAGCAGTGACACTTAGTTTTTTTTTCGGTTATTTAAGTGCACTTTTTCGTTTTGAAATTTTCAGTGTGAACGCACTACTCACACTATTTATACTAAAAAAATGTCATAGAATAGTGCATAAGTATGTGATTTGGGATGCACCTAGTGACTTTTTAAATCCAGAATAAATCAGTGTTGTTAAAGGAGTCAGCTGAGCTAGTGGACTCATATAGTCACCTGCTTGTGCCTGAAGGAATTTGTGTTGTTTAATGAGTCAGTTGAGTCTATCATTCAATAACTTACTCGCAAAGATAGTAGCTTATTTCATCCCTGAATGAATGAGTGTTTTTAAAGAAATTAAGTGAAAGATACATCAACTCATCTACTTCATTCCCGAATGAATCAATCCGTTGAGTTAATCATTCAGTAAAAGACATTTGCTTCGTTTATTCCTGAATGAATCAGTGTTGTTAAATGAATTTATTTAATTTTCAATGATTTAATGATTCACTCATCAAGACAGTCCCTTGTATTGTTCCTGAATGACTCTGTGTTATCGAATTAATCAGTGGAGTATCAGTTAATATACAGAAAGAATCCCCCCCCCCAAAAAAAACCTCCACCACCAAAGTACAGTACAGTTAAAATATTCCATAATTTTAGAAAAGCCACTCAGCCAATCAAATTCAAGGATCAAGCGTATACTGTATATGTATCTCATTTGCTATACATATACTGCTACAAGTAAAATGGGACCCTTGTCATCAAAAACAACACCAATATATACACAATACCCACTGACTGAAACAACAGCTATCATTCATCTTGTCCTCCCCCATCTACACCGACCATGGTGCTTGTTGGCGCGTCTGAGTCAGAAAGCAGCTAGGCGGAAAGGGAATATTAAGGGGAAAGGCAGGGCAGTGCTCGCACCTTGATGCAGATATTAAGCAGATCTGTAGGCTGAGTAAAGGAAAGCACCCTGCCGCGAGTGACTCATTTGCTCGGTCATGGTAGACTAACTGTGAATCTCGAAGAGGAGATCAGCTGTTCAGAGATTTCAAAAGGGCCGTCTGTCCGCAAGTGCTGTTTCTGATCTTCTGCTTCTCTCCTCGCCCCATGCCTTCTTCTCTCAACCTCCACCCCTTTCCTTTCTCCTACTGTATTTCCTCCTTTCCTCTCCTCCTTCAGAAACCCCTCTCACACTCATCTCACACCCTTAAACAATCACTCTCCACCCTCTGTTTTCACACTCACTTATTCCTCCTCTGATAATGCCTCTCTCTTTCTCTCAATCTGCAGGTGGAAGAATGGCCCTCTCGTTTATTCTGTCGCTTCTCCTCGGGTCTTTTTCCCTCGCCGTGGCCTCACATAATACGACCGCAGGTAATGGAGAGAGCTGAAGTCTGTGTCTGAGAGCTTTGGTGTGTACTGTATGTGTGTGCTCTTATAATATGTGGATTTATGTAACTTTTTAATCAATGCTTGTTTCATGTGCATTTATAGTTTTCATTTGTAATTTGTTACAAAAGTTGTCCAAATGAAGTTCTTAGCAATGCATATTATTAATCAAAAATGAAGTTTTGATATATTTACGGTAGGAAATTTACAAAATATCTTCATGGAACATGATCTTTACTTAATATCCTAATGATTTTTGGCATAAAAGAAAAATTGATAATTTTGACCCACACAATGTATTGTTGGCTATTGCTACAAATATACCCGTGCTACTTAAGACTGGTTTTGTGGTCCAGGGTCACATATATATTCATTATTAAAAGTACACTCAGTAATATGATGTTTCCTTTCAGGGTTGCCAGGTGTATGTAACAAAACCAGTCTAAATGGTTCTCAAAACTATCCCAATCACATTCCGGTGGAAAATGGCTATCAAAATTGCATTAAAATCATTCCAAATTCGCTTTCTTTCATTCTAAATTCTCCATTTCCTTCGCTTCAACCCACGATTAAAATAAACCCTGGCAGCAGTAAAAAAGTAGCCCAATTCCTCGGGAAAACATTGTTTCCGTTGCACTGGCCAATATGGTTTTATACTTATACTGACACCTAGTGGTGTGGATGCAACACTAAAAGCATATGTTTTTGGTTTGGTCACTGTTAAAATTAGCAGTCAGCTATTATTTATACGATTATTTATTTCGTTTGGTCATGTGGTTTAAAAATGGCCCCCATAAAGTGACCCACTCCATGTAAAATAAAACAGCTTTGACTTCATATTTGACTTCATTGACATGACTTCATATCACTGTTATTTTAGTATTGTTTATATATTGGTTATATGAGGTAGTATTTGTTAATATATTGAATTTGCTTCTTTATAAAAACGTTTCAGTTTTAGTCATTTTGTTATGTGCTTTTGTCATTTTTATTTTTGTAACTATTTTTATTTTTTAATATTTCTATCCACCTTTTAACTAACAAGCCATACTGTGTTTTATATTATGGGAGACACTTTCAGTTTGAGTAAGTTCCCATTTAAAAAGACTGAAACAAATAATTTAAAATCATAAAGTTGCACTACAAGTCATCCTTATCCGTCAGTTCGACTGAATGAGCTGTACATTTTCCTTCATGTTCTATTTTACAGACGGCATGAGAATAATGTAATGCTTGGTATTTTAATGTGACATGATATAACAAGAATGTCTATGGCAAGAGCTCTTTTCACTCCGCTGCATTCTTTTCCTCCTGATTATTTTTTCTTTTGCAATTCTGCCGTAACATCATGAAAAATGCGCATTTGTGGTCTGCTTTCCTGATTTAATTAACGATATTAACCATGAATAATTAATGGATATGCACTAAGAATATCTCATTTTTCTCTCCAAATCCTCATGTCTCTTTCTAGGTTTGTTTTCTCACTGATGCTTTCAAATGCAATTGTTACTTAATATAGACATATATTACTACAGTAAAATTTAACAAGTCCATACTATTACTACAGAAATAGGCAATGTCTTTTGGTTTTATTCATGGTATGTTGTAATTTGTTAACGGTTTTACACTTTAACATTTTCTTTTAATGATCAGTGGTTGAAGGGTGAGTAAAATAATGTCACCTCATTGTACCCAGTTTTTGAAAATGCTTATTATGCTTTCATAGAGCGAATCTTTCGCTGATTGTTTACAGTTTATTGGAAGTTACCTCCCATATTTTTAGGTTCTTTTTTTCCTGTTTTAGCCATTTTACTTCAACTAAGTTTGTGTTTTTTTAAGTTACATTTTTTACAATTTCTTTGTTAACCTTATTTCAATTACTGAAAACAATTTTAAATAGTTTTAGTTTTAGGTTCAAACTGAAAACTCATGAGACTGATTCAGTCTTTTTGACTGATTTATTAAAAAGAACCAGCGGGTTATTTGTTCGCAAGCAGTCTACACTGGTCGTGCTGTATGTTTGTTGTTGCATGCAGCCTGCAAAGACAATAGATAGGAAGATGTATTGTCTATTTACTCTTTTTGAAGGATTTTGTGGCAGGCAGTTTTTTTCTCATTCACATTAACAAACTGTAAACTCAGCCAAAACATAATTTCACTATTGATTTACAATAGATGCGACATTCAGTATGACTTATCTGATTTTATACATTTCAGTGCCGTGTTTCCAGTATTTTTATAAAATGTAAACAGTTCTGTTATTTTAGTGTACTATATAATTTATTAATAGATTCAATTAGAATGAGCTTTTATTTTAATTTTTTTACATTTTTTTAAATGCTTTGGATATTTTTATTAGTTTTTTGTTTTATTTCTATTTAGCTTCAATTTATTTTTTTATTTCAATTTTACTTATTTCAGTAAAACACTTTTAGTTTTTCATCAAATATTTACATTTCATTTTATTTCAGTTAATCCCCAACTTTTATTGTGTGTGTGAGCATTTCAAAGGATTTGTGTGTCCGTTTCTAGGTGCATCTCTTTGTTTTTATTTGTTTGTGTTTGCTCGGCAGTGTGTTGATATTCCGGGTGTGTAAAAAGGTCTTATGCACTGGTCACATCAGTCAGCATCTAGAATTTAATTTTTTCTCACGTCTCCTCCATCCCGCTCTAATTGCATCCTTCCTATCTCAGATGTTACAAGCTTAGCTAGTCTGTTTTGCCTGAGCTGAACGACTAATGAAACACAATATCAACACTATTAGATGTCTGACAGCTATAATAAGTACATAAATCCTCACGTATGTAATCCTCTCATGCATAATTGTCCTGTTCTATGGCCTGTTGAACAGCAATAAGAGCCTGTGGAATATCCCTTGTCACAGTGTATCTCCTGATCTGTCTAAGTCAGGCACATACACACTGCAAAGTTTAGATAACTGAACAAGGCAATAGCTATTGCCAACGTTTTGTGTCTAGAGGTAGTAAACAAGAAACATTGAAGTCAACAGTTTAACCTGATTGGCGTTAATTATTTTTGATGACATTAAGACTACCGATGGAGGCATAGTAGTCAGGTATCATGTTTTGTTAATGCACTTAAATCACAAATTTCACAGATTTCATGACACTTTGATTGTTACTTCCTCATTTGTTTAGGAGGAAATTCAGATGTATAATACAGTTGTCTACAGTAACCAAACTCACTAGGGTGTAATTACACAAATAAGTACTGAGTAATATTAATTACATGGACTTCCTATAGGTTTAGGGTTAGTTCCTTTGAATTATGCATAATTTCCTGGCTTCACTACATATAGTAAGTACATGTAATGTGTAACAAGGACACTATGTTATGTCCTCAGACATACAGTATATGATATGCGGTTTGTGGGCATTTTCACTCTCCTCTTTAGTTTCTCTCTCCATGGCTAAAATAAAATGTTACCAAATATTGGTGTTTGATAGTAATTGTTTTGAAATGTGATACAAATGTGAGATGTTGCATTGGGACTTTAACCCTGTAAAACCTGACATATATATATATATATATATATATATATATATATGAAACATTTATGTAGTGTTATGTTATTAATATTTTGAATTAGCTTATCTTTATATTTTTAGTTTTCATTTTAATTTGAATATTTTTTAAAGTATATGCTGTAGTCATTTTTATTAGTTTTCATTTTTTTAAATTCATTTTGTTACTATATTTACTTTATTAGTTTTATTAAGATTTCTAGAGTTAATATTTAGATTTAAATAATTTCTATTGCAGTTTTTTAAAATGTATTTCTTGTTAGTAATTTAGTTCAAACTATTCAAACTTATCTCAGTTATATGCAAAGGCATTTAATTGTTTGTAATTAAAAAAAAATAATATTTCACTTTTTAAAAGTTTTTTGAATGAAATCTTTTTTTTGAATCTTTATTTTCATTAACAAAAATGTTTTAATACTTTTTGTTAAGAATAATAACCTTGCTCTAAGAGAAGTTACATCTCAAAATTCATTCCCTTTAAATCACCTGAAAAGTGCCGCTGTTGAGGACTAGTTGACCATCCTGACCTCTTCCACATACAGAACCGGATGAAGCATTCAGTCGAGGAGTGACAGCCATATTTAGCAGCAACGTGTACATGGTCTTCTTGAATACAGTGTGCAGAATGCCAGAATACATGCTGTGTGCTGTGTAGGCTTGGCATTTCAAACGACTCTCGAGTCTCTTCAAAGCTGCAAACAGCAAGCCAATGGCAGCATTTGATTTTGATAATGCCGCTCTTGTTTTTGTCCCTAAAAATACCCTCACACAGAAAATGACTGTAACACACACATGCACACAGTCATGCTGGTCTGTCATGCCCCTGGGCCCTGGGTTTGGCGATGACTGTAATTATTTGCTGACACTGTAGGTGAACCAGGCTGTAATAACAGGCTACAGCTACGCCGCTCTTTCATTCTGACAGCATATACCCGGCAGAGCCCTGAGCCCAGGGGACACTCAGACATTTACACAGATTAGAGGCATGAATGACTCAAATATAATGGAAAATTAGCGCTCTTGAGTTTACTAGTACTATATAGGGCCACATTTGTAGTTTGTGATTACAATGTGCTCTGCTAGTGAAGCCACAGTGAATGTAGCTCAATTAATTTTTTGTCTTGTGAAATGAAGGATAATATATATATATATCCATCCAGTTTCACTATAGTGGCAGGAATGGTGAGATAGCTACGATTAAACGACTCACAACACGAGCTTCCATCATGGCTGTCGACATTGCTGAGTAACATGTTCAGAAAGGAGAGTGCGCCATCTAATGGACAAAATGAGCGTTGCGGTTTGTGATAAATGGTGGTAGCACTTCTGTGACTGTATTAGTATTATGTGAACGAAATCCTTTAGAAAGCGTGATTAACTTTGATTATTTACATATCTTTTTCATCAGGTTGTGCTATCATTCGCCCACCAAGAGATGGAGGGATCAGATACAGGGGTCTGACACAGGAACAGGTGTGAAGAATTAATTTATTAGTAACTTATTGTATTAAACGTATATCTGTGTGGGTTTAGATGGACTACACTGCTGTTGAACAATTTGAGGTCAGTAATATTTTTTTAATGTTTGAAAGGAAGTTTCTTAAGCTCACCAAGGCTGCATTTATTTGATTTAAAATTCAGTAATATTGTGAAATATTATTTTAAAAAAATCATTTTGAATATATTTTCAAATGTAATGTGATCAAAGCTGAATTTTCAGCATCATTACTCCAGTCTTCAGTGTCACATGATCCTTCAGAAATCATTCTAATATGCTGATTTGCTGCTCAAGAAACATTTCTGATTATTAAAAGTGCAGTTGTGCTGCTTCAAATTTTGATGGAAACTGTTAGATTTATTCAGGATTCTTTGATGAATAGAAAGTGCAGCATTCAGCGCAAATCTTTTGTAACATTATAAAATGTCTTTGTCACTTTTGATCAGTTTGATACTAAAGTTAGTATTCAATTTAATATAAAGTATTAATTTCCTTCTTTCAAATAAATAAATAAATAATCTTACTCACATCTATCTTTTGGATGGTCGTGTATGCATTAGCGGTTACATTTGTTGTAACTGTGTTCTGTGTGTCTGAATGCAGATCCGCAGTGTTCAGGTGTTGCCGGTGGATTATGAAATCGAGTATATCTGCAGAGGGAACAGAGTGATCGTGGGACCAAAGGTCAGGAAGTGTCTCCCTGACGGCACATGGACTGACCTGAACCAGCGCAGTAAATGCTGTATGTTCTTCTCCCTATTCCCTATCTGCAAAGGTCTAAAATGTGCCTATAAAACAGACTTTACATGGCAGCCTGTTTAATCAAGTCAAGTTCATCCATCTTCACAAATAAAAATAATGAAAACATTGCTTTAGGTCAGTGATGTGATGCCATAAACGTTCAGCTGGGAGCATTATGTCTTGCAAGCGCACAAAAAAAGAGGAAAGATTTAAGTCATGATGACCTGCGAATGTACTATATGAGGTCTAAATGAACTTGTAAGAAATATAAAGTATCATTTTTGACTTGTAAATGTGAAATGCGAGTTTTTTATATTTTTATATTTACAGTGTTCCTTTTAATTTTAGTTTAGCTTAAGCTTTAGTCATTTTGCTGTGTGCATTTTGTCATTTTTTATTCATGTATTTATTTATTTTTAGCTTTCATTTTCATCTAATTTTATGTAATTTTAGTATTTCAACTTAAACTTATTTTAGCTGCCACGGCAACATTTCTTTTTTTTCTGTAAGTTAAATTTTTCATTTAATATTTATATTTAACTTAATTTCAGCCTTTTCTTATCTATCTGTCATAGACTGTAATTCACAAATGACTCGCAATTCATTGTTTACATCCATACTTATCACAACCCTACCGGACATTCAGTGCATTTGCATACAGCATGTTCATCAGGTGCCAGCGCATATATTTTCAAGACTGTTGACTGTCAGTAATAGCTGATTATGAGTTATTCCTGGCCATTGTTTTAGTCTGCATCTACATTCACAGGCTGAACTGAGCACATGGCATAGTTTCTACATAGAGGAGACTATTAATGTTGACAGTATTTAGTTAATTTAGTTACTACTGTAGCAGCTCTGCCAATTTTAGGGCAGCTTTTAATACTAATACAGCTCATCCAGTAAGAATGAAGTGTAATGTGTCTCATTATTTGTTGAATTCATTAAAATTCAGAATACATCTGTGCTTTAATTTGGAAGAGATGTTGAAGAGCAGAGCGTTTAAAAGCAGAATGCGCAATAGATCACACAAATATGTCACCAAAGCCTACTATCCTGTCATGCTGAGTGAAAAATGCATAAGTGATGGAGGTGTTTTGTCACTGTTTTGGTGCGAACAGTAGGAAATCTGTTTATCAGGAAACCAGATATATCTGGTCATGTTTTAAAATGTCAACAAATATGTCAGATTTTTTCGTAGAAAGTCACACAGTGTATGTTTACCTACCATATAAATCATAACTTCTCTTTGACATCTGTTCTTAAATTAATCTGATTTAAATGACCTTACACTAACAGTACCTCAGAAGGGAGTGATTAGTGATTATGGTGATGTTTGACTCCGGGGGCCACAAGGTAGAGAAAAGTTCGGAGAAAATCAGTGTAAAAAAATGAAAATAAAAGGTTAAGCAAGTAAAAACATAATTAGGTAAATAATAATATAAAAAAATATATATATAAATCTAAAAATACAATACTGTAGTGATTAGAAAATGTATGCACAATACAAAATAAAATGTTCTCTAAATAATGTTTTACACTTATTTAAAATATCAATTTTCACAGTCTGTATACATGAATAGCTGGCTTTTTAATTTTAGGATGGGGGTCTCTCGTATGAGAATGATCATAATTGGGTGTCCGTGGCATATAAGAGATTGAAAACCCCTGGATTAGTGCATAGTGTGCAGTATACAGTGTTCAGGAATTAAAAACAGTACGCAGAATACTGTGATAAGCATTTCAGACAGTATATGCCACACTGCTGTCACATGACCTCATTAATTCAGCATCTATTTCAGATAATCATATTAAATCTGTCAAGAATGTGGTGTTCAAAACTGCGGCTGATCTGATAAATTCATCACACTAGGAAGGTCAAGCAGCATTGCATTGTGGAATATGGTATCCCATGAAGTGTGCTTTGCTGTCTGATGCACATATTGGCAGATGGAGAACAGCAGGTCATCCAGGTAAATACCTGGGATTCATGGAATACTATATCCCACAATACAATGCTGCTCGTCTTAACCTTCCATTTCCAGTGCACATAATTTCCATGATACACTAATGTTCAAAAACTTGGGATCAGTAAGATTTTTTTATGTTTTTGAAAGAAGACTCTTATGCTCACCACGTCTGAATTGATTTGATCAAAAATACAGTAAAAATGTTAATATTGTGAAATATTATAACTTTTTCAAATAACTGTTTTCTGTGTTAATATATTTTAAAATATAATTTATTCCAGTGATGCAAAGCTGAATTTTCAGCATCATTACTCCTGCTTTCAGTGTCACATGATCCTTCAGAAATCATTCTAATATGCTGATTTGATGCTCAAGAAGCATATCTTCCTATTATGCTGTGCTGCTTCATATTTTTTATGGAAATCGTCATACATTTTTTTTGTCAGGATTCTTTGATGAATGGAAAATTCAGAAGAACAGCATTTAATTAAAATAAATATTTTGTAGCATTATAATTGTCTTTACTGTCACTTTTGATTTAATGCATCCTAGCTGAATAGCTCAGTGACCCTAAACTTTTGAACATTAGTGTATACTGAAGAACAAGCAAGAGTAGTATACTATTCTGAACAGAGTTGAACCATTTTATTCTTTTGAGGACATTCTCAAAATGGAATTTTTGTCAGATTTAGCTAACATCTGGATACGTTTTTCAGCAGTTTTGTCCCCAAAAGTAAGCTAGGTCAAGTACACGTGCACATGCACACACACTCTCACACACACACACACACACACACACACACACACACACACACACACACACACACACACACAAAAACCATACCAAAACAGCTGTAAATTCAAACCTTTAAACTGTCCTGTGCTGTTTTAAAAAGGTGTTGACACAAAAGTGCTGATGCATTTGAAAATCACTGCCTAATGCAACTATGAAGTACTACAGATGGCCTTGAGCATATTGTGCATTATATAATTGGTCTCTCAGGGTGATACGTTCTGTTCTTGCCATCTTTTCATTGCTGACAAGATAAAAAATGAATGGTAAGACTGCATGCTTTATAAAGGTAAATTAAGGTAATATAAGGTAAAGACTAATTAATCCTGTAAGGGAATCTTCCATTCCAGACTGCTCACATGAAACATAGATCCTAAATGAACATAAAGCACCTTTTAGCATCAAGTCAACACAACAGTTTTGAAGCATCACTGAGGTTTTGAATGGCATACAGTATATCTGTATAACTGACCCTTCGCTGTGGCGTGTATGTGCTCTTCAGTGCTGCCGTGTGCGCGGGTGTGGACGTCTCTGGAGAATGGCCGTGTGACGGTTCACCCTCCAGGCCCAGCGGTGGAGGGCACGATACTGCACTACAGCTGTCTGGAGGGTTTCATTCTGGTGGGCAGAAACAGCACTCAGTGCACTAAACTGGGCAAGTGGGACTCGCCCAAACCTGTCTGCCACTGTGAGTGCTAGTGTATTTGTGTACTTTCAAGATCAGATCAGTTTTATTTTTTATTCATTACTTCTTTCTTTTATTCTCTTTCTCCTGTGTTCTGCTTCTAATGTAGATGACAGACATTATACAGGTAAGAATGTTTTTGTATTCTTATGTATGATAAGACCAGTATTATAATTACTGAGGAGACATCGTTACTTTGCAATAAATGGAAACTTTATAAAAGGACTAATTATCCAGAAGTTTCCAAACAGAAGACTCCCACAACTGCCATTTCCATGTTACGCCAAATTCCTTAGAAGTGAAGAAGTTTTGTTGCACACATTGGATTAAAACCCTCCTTTTTTCTCACATGAATTAAATTCGCTACTTGGACGGATATATATGTAGTGTTATCTGTGTATAGGTTATGTGATCTTCAACATTTCGAATCAAGTAATAGATGCATTGGATCATTTGTTTATCATTTCCATTTTCATATAAAAGCTGCAAGATTTGTATTTCATCCACTTTTTTTAGCATAGATGTAATTGGCAGCTTGGACAGGTGGGACATGTCCCCACTGCTTTTTGAAAACCATTGAAAAAATAGCCATGGGGAAGACTTATAAAGCAAAGTAAAAGTATCTCGTTCTTCATAATTCCATTCACTGATGTAACAAAATACATTTGTGACAGTCAGGCCTCATCTATAAACCTTAGCATGCACACATCAGGATTTATAAACAATATCCAACGTAATTATATGCAACACCACTCACTCTGGACCGTACACACTCTTTTACTGTGGGATCGAGATGAAATAAACAGAATGCTTTATATTTGCACATTTAGATTAAATATACTACTCTGATGAATGAATGAATGAGTTAATCACACAAATTACATGTACCACTGCTACACATGTGCTGTGCGGTTACTGTGCATTACGCATTCAGTCACGAACAGCAAATGAGGGACACTGACACTGAAGCCTGATGTGCCATACAATTAAATTTATATGTGCATATTTCCTGCTTCTAGCTACCTGTTCAGCACATCCAGTAAAGGGAATCCGTGCTTAATGTATATGGTTGCCATGACAACTTCACGCCCCCTTCCCCCCACAACCTAGTCCCCTCCACTTTTTAAGAAAGATATGCCAATGCTTTTTAGCAACTAAGAACCCTTGTGAAAAAGAGGTGCACTTAATTGTACCGACTCTGCACTGAGTGTACTTTGAATCTGTACTTGCAGGTAATATTAAACAATATTAAGAAAATACGAGGCCACTTAAGTGTACTTAAAGAGAGTAAACTTTCATGTGTGTTTCTTAAAACCCATAAGTGCACTTTTTTAATTTTACATTAAAATTTTCACTTTAAAGTACATTATTATGTACATTATTATTATTAATATGTAAAGTACATTATGTTTTAAGTTTTTTTTTTTGTGCTTTAAAGGGATCATGAACTGAAAAATTCCAGTTCCCTTGATCTTTTGACATACGAGGTCATTGTACTATAAAAAAAACATCCTGTAAGTTCCAGAACTCAAATCTTTCTCGTTAGTCTAAAAACAGCTTATATTGAAGGCAGTCTGCCAAAACGACAGCTTGTGGAATCATGGGCGGCGCTAGGGAGGGGCTAGCACCCCCATACATAAAAAGATGAAATAAAATACAAACTTTTGACTCGCATGCATAACTCGTGCAATGCAAAACAACGTGATGTGATTTGCAGTCACACATCTCATAATGTCATAGCATTTTATTTAAAAAATGGATCGGTGCCTTGTGCTAAGTAGGCCTGCTCCCGTCTAAAGATTTTTTCTAGTCAACTGGTTGCACGTTTATATTCAATTGATTAATATAATAACCTACTAAACCATCCTTTAATATATAGGCATTTAGGCGTAGCCTATTCCACACTCAAGGGCACGCACCAGCAAAAGTATTGATTATGAATGCATCGGGGGAAAAGTATTTTTTTAGGGGAATAATTATTTATTACTAAACTAGTGCTTTCTCAGTCAGTGTCGGCTGCAAAGATGAAGTTGCCAAATGCCGACGCTGACTGGCCATCTCCACAGTAGACTAATGGACGTGCCTTTAATAGAGAAATGCACCTTTCCATACGGACTACATAATTTGCTTTTTATTTGAATTGGTTCTTTTAATAGTAGACATTTCAAGCTTTCTATAGATTTATTTCTTATGTCTGTGAGCCGGTTCATTGTTGTGACATGCTCCATTCACGGAGACTGCATGAGACGACAGAAATTTCATATTAAAGTATATTTCAGTTTACCACAATTGGTTGTCAGTACATTGTAACCATATTTTAAAGACAGTACAAAAATAAAGGTAATTATGACATTACATATAGAGATGTACTTACACTACAGTAAGTCGTGTACTACACTCTCAGAAGTAAAAAAAAGTGTACCTATTGAAAAGGTACCACTCCAGGGACAGCTTTTGCCAAAAAGCACTCTAAAATTCAGCTAATTGCATTTCATATAAATTTAAATTATAATATATGTTTTGTTTAATTGCAATTAACATTCAGTTAATTGATGAAAAACATTACATTCAGTTCTATTCAGTACTATGTCTTCCTTTGCATAGGAAGTAGGAATTGTGCAAATTAACAGCGTTGATAATGTTAATTTTTTTTATTTATTTTTTTTTTGGACTGAAAATTCCTCTGCTTTGAATCTTAAACGAGCACCATGTTTTTTTTTTTATTTAAAAAAACGTTTATTTTTCCAAGAAATGTATGGTGTTCATCCCTACCTGGCAGTGGCACTGTTGAGTGTAAAATACTGTGAAGTTCCCCAATCAAATGAAAGAGTAAAATGAAAATCTACTCTCCTGTCAAAAGGGGGCATCATTTCATTCAGCAGTCAGTAAGTTCCTTTACTAACCTGAAGGGGGCAGCATTAGACAAGTTCATCTTGGTCATGCCATACTAAAATCATATCAGAAGATGGCAGTATTGAGTGCACAAAGAGCTGTATATCCTGTAAATGAGACTGTCTGTCATACAGCACTCACCGATGAGCATATGCATATGCTAAATATGAAAAATTAATTTAATAGCACCATAGGGAAGCGGGATTGTATCATACTGACATGCATAATCCCACATGTCACTGCCTGAGATTACATGACGTATGGATTCCCCACGGGACTGCATGACCTTGACTTCCACAGGGCCAGATCGAGGTGAATGAATTGTAGATACCCATCCTGGATGATTTGGCATGTGCGCGAGTGCGTGACACTGTGTGCAGATCAGCCTGTGGTGTTTGCTAAATTGATTAATGGAGGTGTCACTGTCCCAATATGGCAGTGATGTCTGCACACTGAGAGAGAGGGTGATGGAGGGCCGGCCGGCAGGAAATGAGAGAGGATAGGAGTATGAAAATGAAGGAGAGGAAATGAGATGGAGAGAGAGGAGGGGAAAAGGAAGAGGGGGCACAAAAGTAGGGGGTTGTGGGAAAAGAGAGATAGCATGGTAGAGAAAAAGCAATTTAGGAGGAGGGATGGGAAGAGTAGATGATTTATGCGTTACATCTACTTAGTAAATGGTGTTTTCTCACAGTTTTTACCTGGCTGGAAACACACTCCCAGGTTATCACATGCTTTTTGCCGCCACCTGCTTCTGCCAGCAGCCATAATAACCTGCACAGCAGTGGCTATACTGATCTATACGTACCTTTAAGTGTTACAGATCACATTTGCACTGTCTAATCCGTAATGTGTGTCAATACTTAAAATTGCTTTGGCTACAGAAGTAAATCATTCAGTTGCAAACAATGAGCCAATCCATCCAAGAAGTCACATGACACAAAATGCTAATGATGCTGATGAGAATTGCTCAGTTAGCAACAATACAAAACACTGTATATATATCTAGCAACTGGCTAGAACATCCTAGCAACCAGCTAGAACACCTTAGCAACACAGTAATGAATAATAAAATGGTTAGCAACCAGCCAAAGAAAACCTAGACATTTCTAGCAACAATCTTGCCACCTGAGATATACCTAGAAAACAGCCAGAAGACCATAGCAACCAGTTAGAACACCTTAGCAACACTTAAGTTGTTAGCAACCAGCCAAAGAAAACATAGACATTTCTAGAAACAACCATATCACCTGAGATATACCTAGAAAACAGTCAGAGGACCCTAGCAACCAGATAGAACACCCTAGCAACACCGTAATGAATAATTAAATGACTAGCAACCCCAAACCCCCCCCCAAAAAGTACACATTTCTAGCAACAACCATAACACCCTAGATATACCTATAGAAAACAGACAGGAGACCCTAGCAACCAGCTAAAACACCCTAGCAACACCATAATGTATAATTAAATGCCTAGCAACCAGCCAAAACAACAAAACAGATTGCCCTAGATACATCTAGCAACCAGCCAGAACACCCTAGCAACACCTAAATGTATATATAAATGCCTAGCAACCAGCTGGAACACCCTAGCAACAGACTAGAACATCCTAGCAACACCTAAATGTATAAAGATATGCCTATCAACCATCCAGAACACCCTAGGCACTTATAGCAATGAGATATAACCCTAGATACACCTAGCAACCAGCCAGAACACACTAGCAACCAACTAGAACACCCTAGCAACACCTAAATGTATAAAGAAATGCCTAGCAACCAACCACAACACCTTAGACACTGATAACAACAATCTATCACCCTAGATACATCTAGCAACCAGCCACAACACCTTAGACACTCATAGCAACAACATATCACCCTAGATACATCTAGCAACCAGCCACAACACCTTAGACACTCATAGCAACAACATATCACCCTAGATACATCTAGCAACTAGCCGGAACACCCTAGCAACACCTAAATGTATAAATAAATGCCTAGCAACCAGCCACAACACCCAAGCATTCAGTCAGGCAAATATAATCTCCATTCATTTTTACTTTGATATCACATAGATATAGATACAAACGTACAAATAAATGTGGATGCTATGTGGTTGCTAGGGTGTGGCTCAGTGGTTGCTAATTGTTTGCGTTCTAGCCCAAGTCAGATAAGTCCATCTCCTCTATAATATTCAAGTATCTAGTTATGGCTTCGGCCCCTTTTTCAATGCAAGTCTTTTTCATCTTCATCATCCACAAAGCAAAAATCGAAGTCTTCTCCTTTAGAAAAGTAATAGCCTCTCCCCAGCTAGTCGCTTAATTTGAGGTATCATTTAGCAGCGGGATGAGTTAAACACTGAAGCTTAATTTTTAGGTTAGGTGTTTGTTCAAATCACTAACCCTAAGTATGAGCAATAACTATAGAGATGTTTGCCTTAACAAGCGCAACTAACAAGCCACTTATAGATCTAACAATGACAATGTATGCATCAGACTAGAGGAAGCATTGAAAATTCTGGGATTGAATGCACTGTCTGGTCATTTAAAAGGAACAGGCTCTGTCTGTGTATATCATTAGACTTAGTGGGTGAGACAGGATGATGTGGTGTAGCCTATTGATTGATGAAATAGGTGGCTAAGAATGAGTGTAATGAAGGCTTGGTATTTGTTATGGCTTTTAGTCATTAGACAAGCACACTGCTACCCTCCAGAGAGAGGACTTTAGGAGATGCTGCCGTTCAATATTGATGTTGAGAATGAAGCTCTGTGATTGGTCCACTCTCAACGTTCAGCATGCCGCATTAGAGGATTTTAATTAAGAGAGGATGCACACAGCGCCGGTGCAATCTTGCTCTCTCTCTCTCTTTCTCCACCTATCGATGGAGCTCACAGCATGTAAAAGATCATCACATGAAAGTGTCCGTGTGAATGAAAGCACCGTGCTTGTCAGAGTAGGTTTTAATTCCTCCTGTGTATGTGTTTCTGTGCACCTTTGAATGTCTGTTTTGTGCTGCGTTTCTCTCTGTGTGTGATAATTTCACGGGTAGCCGAGACAAAGGTCTCCCTTTGGATCGATTTCCCCAATGGCGTTTACATGACATTCGCAGGTCCCACTCAAACCTGGAACCGGTTTCTGCATCCATGGACCTAATCTCATTCTCAACAGAAGTCTATGAAATCCGTGTGCAGTCGGGCGGGAGAATGAGACCGTAGAGAATAAACAAGGGTTAGCTTGAGCTCTCCTCATTTCCGGAGCCGCATTTTATTTAAAAGTGTCGATAAATTATTCAGGAGCAATCACAGAATGTTACAACCTGGAATTGCAGAAACGGCGCGCACCTACAGCACAGTGTGTCAGAAGACCTCCTATTTGCTATTTTCTTGTCCATGTTACCCTGTCCCTGCACCTGCCACCGCACACATCACCAAAATACAACACAACCACAGCTACTGACTTGTCACATACGTTAAGACACCTGCCACGTTGACTTCCAGAAAATGACACATCTGTAACACCTACCGGGTGACGTCTAACACGATGCAACACTCATCACAGCTGCTTCCCCTAGGACAGCACACTCGGTATCTCATATACCATATTGGATTTTTAACCCTGGGTTATAATGTTCCATGTTGCACACTGTTCAAGCCTTGGGTTAGTAATTAAAGCTGAAATAGGTTTTTTTTCTGGATGTTAAAATGCTTCCTTCTCTACTGGTTTTAATATATTAAGTTGATTTGCTGAATTATGTTGATTTACTGAAAAAGTGCAAAGACATTTTTATAAAATAAAATCC